>NC_090650.1:100234862-100444862 GCF_040937935.1 Hyperolius riggenbachi | reverse complement strand
CCTTTCTCAACCTTTCTACCCTGGAGGAACCCTGCAAATAACCATTGGATCTCAAGGAACCCCTGCAAATAATTTTTAATCTTGAGGAGCCCCTGTATTTATTTTTCACGAGGCATGGTCTATAAAAGTAGGTGAGGCTGTTAATTTCACTACCTCTTATTACACTGCCACTCATTATACTGTGCTCATTAGTATTCTGACCCCAATTTAGTGCTTCTTTTTACAGTACCCCCTATTATAATGTGCTCTATTATATTTCCCTCACGATGGGGTAAAATGCCAAGGAACCCCTGCAGAGTCCTCAAGGAACCCTGGTTGAGAATGTCTGCACTAGAGGGAAGAAACCTTGGCCTTGTGAGCTTAAAACCTAGACGTTAGTTGGGTGAAAACACTTAAGCCCCATCTACACGATACGATTCTTTGTGCAATTCGATTATGATTGTATTTACGATCCGATTAAATCCGACATGTCCGATCAGGATTCGATTCGATTCAATTTGATTTGCCATTGTTTTGCAATGGCAAATCAAATTGAATCAAATTGAATCCCAATCGGACATGTCGGATTTAATCTGATCGTAAATAGAATCGTAATCGAATTGCACAAAGAATCATATCGTGTAGATTGGGTTTTGCATTACGTGTAAAATTGTGAGCAAAATCTAGAGCAGATTAAACGTTTTAGGGTAGCCATTTTTATGTTTCATTGGCCCCTTAGAAAACGAGCGTGACTTAAATACACTTTGGCTGTTTGGTCAGTCAATAAAGTGATAAATATCAGGCTGAAAATCAACATTATGTCCATTTAACACAATTTTAACCAATCACACAGGAATCGGCTGTCATTTCATCTGCTCGATTACTGTTTCTCACAATGCACAATGCACTTGGACATCGATCTAATTGCAACTTTAAATGATTGAAACACAAATTCAATCAATAATGTGTATGAAACCTGCCCAATATTGCTACCTGTGTGGTGTGTGGGGCTTTTATTGATTCTAAATAATATTTTTTTAAATTGATCATTCTATCAGTTGATCAAAACTGTAATGTATGGCTAGCTTCAGTCATTTCACTTTTCTCCTAAAGCTATGTATGCATTAGTTGATTATGGTCCATCAATAAAGCTGGAAGCCTTATACCACACGATGCAGTGCAGTGCTATGCCGCCTTCAATCCCCCGCTGCTCCTGGCCTGCCTGCATACATATTCTCCATCATGTCCAGTCACATTTTCATTTGATAAACTGTCCAAAATCTAAATGTAATGGATCATGTTATCCTTAGAGCCCTTTTACACTTAATGTGTTGCTATGCATTGCAATTCAGTGCATTTTTTCCCTCCGTGGCATTGCATTGTGAAAAAGCTTAATTTTTTTAGCGTATGGTGTGAAAGAGGCCAAAGGGAAATATGGACACTGGATTGCACATCAGTTGTCCTTTCAGTTACAACTGACAGAAACTGATACAGTGTAAAAGGACCCTAATGCTCTATCTACAGTGCACTAATCTGGATATTGTGTGTAAAAACACGGGTGTTCTATAGCAGCTGACCTTGCTTTGAAATAATGTTTTTGACATGCAGAGTGTATGTTGTATTACGTCTGCATTGTAGTGCAGGTGTTATGCAATGCAAAGTGGGACATTAGCCAAATAGCCAGCCTTGCTTTATTGTTTGAAGAGACTTCACAGAGACAAAGTGAAAGACAACAAAACTGATCATGACTATAAATGATTATCATTTTTATTTTACCGATTACTGATAGGGAGTGAATATTGGCTTGTGTGTACAGGACCTCAGAGACTGAACTATGACGTTCAGTCTATTTAATGACTATGACATTCAACTATTTAGCAAGAATATAAATTACGATAAGAACTAAAATTTAAAGAGTCCCTTTCTCTCTCTCTCTCTCTCTCTCTCTCTCTCTCTCTCTCTCTCTCTCTCTCTCTCTCTCTCTCTTTTTTATAACAGCTGACTTCATAATATCTGTGGTGTGTTTTAGGGTGCATTCACACCATGACCCATATACAATGAACTCCTTGGAGATAATTTTCATCTTCTCTTTAAAATAACTTTTCAGCATTTTAAAATTGAAAAAATACCCAAATGTTGGTGAAAAAAGTACTATCTAAACTATTTTGAGTATTTTCTTGCTTGCTGGTTGTTTTAAAATGTGTTTTATGTCAAGGGCCAATACGCAATTCACTTTTTCTCATGAGTTTTCTACTAAGTTAAACTGTTCAAACTTGCCAATAAAATGCCTTTTAAACCACCAGCAAGCAAACAAATCCTCCAAATAATTTTGATGGTACTTTTCACCTACTTTTTGGTACTTTTTCCATTGCAAAGTACTAAAAAGGTAAAATAAATCGAAGATGAAAAATTACCTCTTAGGAGAAAACTCAAAAGAAAAAGGAAATTGCATATGGGCCCTATTGTGTGGCTGCATGCGGGTACACTGCTCATACAATTGCATGAACATGTTCACCTCCTTGCATTGTAATGGATCATGTTATCCAAACACACTTTCTACAGTGTGGACATTGAGTAAGATATCAAGCATGTTACATAACAATTCTTTATGCTCTGAAAATAATGTGCATGTTATATTGCGCAGAGTGTGTGTTGGGTTATGCCCTTGTTACATTGTAGGCATTACGTAATGCATGTACTGCAAACATAGCGTGGTGCGTACCCTCGTATGCGTCATCACGTAGAGGACGTGAGGTCAGAGAAAGGGCGGAAGTACCACAAGGGTACTACCACTGAACCGCCCGCTGCCCGGCCTCAATGCGTCCTACTCGGACTCCTCCTCCTCACTCACACCACTGCCAGCCACAGCCAACCACCACTGCAGCAGCCACCACCAGGTACTATTTAACTTTACGCAAAATTTTTTATGGGGAAGCGGGCAGAGGGGGGAGCGCTAGCGGAGGGGGTGGGGGGAATTTCCGACTCCCCCCCCCCCGCGATCGGGGCATGCTCCCCCCTTATGCCTGCGACCCCATAGGGGGGCCGTATTCGGCCGAACAGGGCCCTGTTCGGCCGGGCATTGAGCAGTTCGGGCGAACCCGAACAGTTTGGCCGAACACCATCAGGTGTTCGGCCGAACTCGAACATCACCCGAACAGGGTGATGTTCTGCAGAACCTGAACAGTGGCGAACACTGTTCGCCCAACACTACCTGGAACCCACTAGAAAAACGCTATCACTAATTGCAATCGCTAGCGCTTTTAATGAGCATTTTGGAAGCGATTTCATGAGCGTTTTCTGGCGATTTTGGTAGCGATTTTAAAAAGTGTAAGCATTTTGCCAGCGATTGTGTAGCGATTAGCAGTTTTAATTCTGATTGGTCCTTTCAATCAATTTAATTTTTTGTACAGTGTGCAGTAATTTAAAAATGTTGACGAGCGATTACGCCAGTGTTTATATACTTTACATTGCAGAAACGCTAAAAATGCTGCATGTCCTGCGTTTGTGATTTTGGTAATCACAATCGCTCCAGTGGAATTTGGCCCATCCATTAACACTTGCTGAGCGTTTAGGGAAATCGCTAGCGTTTAGAGTCACTTCCCTAAACACTCAAAAAATCACTCTAGTGGATTCCAGCCCTTAAAGTCCACTCACAAAAATAGGATGGTATGGCTTTCCATGTTACAAACATTACATTTAGGAGTAAATAGTTAATAGAAATTATTTAAATTATATTCAAAAATGTTGGTGTAAAATTATGTATGAGTGCCCCCTTCCCCCCCACATGTCTCTCTGCTTCTTGTCTTCTGCAGTTTCTTACAGGGACCAATCCTAGTAATGCATTTCTAGATTAGTGTAGTTTTACTCCTTAACCGCTTGCCGACCGCTCCACGCCAACTGGCGTGAACGGGGCGGCAGCCCCAGAACCACTCCACACCGATTGGCATGAGCAGCCTTCTATGGGGCTAGCAGGAGATTGCGCGCTAATGTGCGCGTATCTCTGTTTGGAAGGCGGAGCAGAACCTTCAGTCTCCCAGCGGCGATCGCTGCTCGAAGACTGTTAGACGGCGCCGTCTAATTACCCCGTGGCCCACTGCTGGCTGCCGCTGGATCAGCTGACCGGGAATCGGATGCGGCGGACAGTCAGCTGATCATCGCGGTGCCATGTGCTCCGAGCTGGGAAGGGAGCCTGCCAGACACAACACCGCTGCCACAGCATGAAGGGGAGAAGCGGGCTCTTCTGCTCCTCAGTGCAGGTATGCCGCTGCCGGGTACACCAGCATGCCTTGCCGGTTCCATCCATCTGCCCCCTGCAGCTGCACCGGCCCACCGCTGCTGTTGCGGGATCCACTGGACCACCCACGGACACACCATCTTCTCTAAAGGACTGTGCTGCTGACCTCCTGGCCACCTACATCCTACCTGCACTAGGCCACAAGCCGGGGGCTAAATTTACTTGCTGCCAGGTCCACTACCTTTGCCCACTGCTGGCTGCTGCATCTGATGTCCTGCCACCACCAAGGTAAACCCCCCTGGCCTGTCCACCACTGCTGCCCCCGGCCCCACGTCCACCTCCACTGCGGCCCAGCAAAGGTGCCTCCTGGCCCCACAGGGCCCCCACTGCGTCTGCACCCTCATTACCAGCCGTGCAGACTTGAAACCAGGAGTGCTACCCCTCGGGCAACCTGGTCCGAGTGAACTCTGCTGTCCGCCTCCATCATGATGCCCCTCAGTTTTTCTCAGCCTTCTCTCTCTACTTTCGTGGACAATCGGTAGCACCTGTCTTGTTGGGAGCGTGTCGCTGTGTAGCGTCCAGTGCCGAAAATGGCAGCGCTCATATCAGCTCTCAGGCTGCTCCTCCAGTCCCACTCTTTTCTGTTCCTGCTATCAATGTATGCTTTGCTATGTTTGTATTATGTTAATCTGTACGTGTATGCTGTAATGCTCTGTTTGTATTACGTTAATCTATACGTGTATGCTGTAATGCTTTCTGTTTTGCTTTTTGTTTTTGCTTTTTATTGTTTATATGTATGTACCATGCTTAACTGTATGCAATGCTGCACTCTGCTTAATTGTACGCACAAGCTGTAATGTTGTCCTATGTATGCTTGTCCCGTCTATGTATGTACCATGCTTATCCATATGCTGTTTCTTGTCTTTTTCATCAACGACCCTGTATGCGCCAAAACCAATTCCGGGTACAACCCACCGTTGTACTTGGCGATAATAAATTCTGATTCTGATTCTGATTCTGATCTAAGGCCATAGGCTGGGGAGTGATCGGCTGTCATAGGCTGACATAGGCTGAAGCCTATGACAGCTGATCACACTGATTGGCTGGTGGGGTAGGGAAGGGGTAATATAAAATAAATAAAAAAGAGGGAAATGTATTAAAAAAATAATAAAATAAATATTTCTAAAAAAAATAAATAAACAACTGGGGAGCAATCAGACCTCACCAACAGAGAGTTATGTTGGTGGGGAGAAAAGGGGGGGAATCACTTGTGTGCTGAGTTGTGTGGCCCTGCAGCTAGGCCTTAAAGCTGCAGTGGCCATTTTAGTAATAAATGTCTTGGTCACTAGGGGGGGGGGGGGGGGGGGTGTTTAACACCGCAGTCCTCAAGAGGTTAAAGCGGACTTGAACTCGGAGCTTTCAATCTACTCCAAAAGATACACTACAGCATGATAACCTTTAAAGAAAAACATTTCTTTGTTACACCCGATATAAATCCTAAAATAAATCTCCAGTGTTTCTACTTCCTGCTTTCATGAAAGCAGACATATTGTCAACATCCTGTGCTTTCAAATGTGCTTACCTGCCTTATCTGCCATGGCTATGGATATGTTCTGCCAACAATTGTCCTTTTCCACAAGCTGTGTATGAGATCGTCAGTTATTTCTTAAAGTGAACTGAGAGGTACAGTATATGGCTGCCATATTTATTTCCTTTTAAGCAATACCAGTTGCCTGGCTGTCCTGCTGATCCTATGCCTCTAATACTTTTAGCCATAGACCCTGAAAAAGCATGCAGCAGATCAGGGGGTTTTGACATTATTGTTAGATCTGACAAAATTAGCTGCATGCTTGTTTCTGGTGTAATTCAGACACTATTGCAGCCAAATAGATCAGCAGGGCTGCCAGGCAACTGGCATTGCTTAAAAGGAAATAAATATGGCTTCCTCCATATCCCTCTTGCTTCAGTTGTCCTTTACGTTTTGTGTGCACAGCCCAAGCGTGAAAAAGAAAAAAGTAAATAGACTATCAAAGCATTTTTTGGGTTAGAAAAATCCCTTGCTCAAGCCTTCCTGCCAAACCTATGTGGCAGATTGATTCCTCATTTTCAAAAGACTTTTATCTGTACACAGACTAAAGGCCCATACACACGTCTGATTTTTTGGAACGACGGGTCGTTTGAACGTCCCGTCGTTCAGACGTCCGCCCGCTAAATCGGGCGTGTGTACAGACTGTCGTTCGCGTGATAAGACTGAGTTTGAGCGATCCACCGGGCGTATGGCTCAAACTCAGTCTTATCACGCGAACGACAGTCTGTACACACGCCTGATTTAGCAGGCGGACGTCTGAACGATGGGACGTTCAAACGACCCGTCGTTCCAAAAAATCAGACATGTGTATGGGCCTTTAGGCTACATACAAATGCTAGATTGTCATCACTCAAAATGATTGTTCTTCTTGAGTAAATATTTATTTTTCCCCAAAAATCATTTGTCATCGGCAGTGTTGAAGGACTATCAGCCATTGCTTTTGTTATTCTTATTATATTGTAGTTCCCACAGCCAATGCACTCCCACTGATCCTCCCCCTCTCATCTCCATAGAACAGAACATCCTGCTCTATACAGAGCTGTGCAATGTGTCTGTACATTGATCATTCTTTAACAGCCACCCTGAACAATTACTAATGATTGTTTCCGGTAAAAGCAATTGAAACTGTACATTTAGCTATATTGTAATGTTCCAAATATATTCCCAGGTAAATTTAAGGGGGGAGCCATTTAAACTATGATATGTTTTTTAGGATGTGGGAGTTAGCCAGAGTTCCCATTGAACCTCCTGTGAACTTTGGGAGAACATACTAATATGCATGCAGATGGGGTCCTGGATTCAAACCTGGGACTCTAGTGCTGGGTATTAATGTGTTAATCATGCTGCTTATAAATCATATGAGGCAAATTTTGATTATCCCTGATAGCTGTACATGGTGAGAAAGAAAATCATAAATCAGAAAAAAAAGAAACTGCTGAATTGTTTTGAAGTAGAATCCCACCAGAATGAACAATGACATTTTGATCAGATTTCTATACTCTTCTGATTGCAGTCACTTATGCTGGGCATACACGGCCCAGATTCCTCTTATCAATCGAGCCACTGATGGCTCGATTGATAATATCCGACAGTTCCGAAGACCTGTCGGATAGATTCCCCGCTCGATCCCCGGGGGACGAGCGGGAATCTATCCGTGCGCACGCGCGGATGAGCAGGGACGCGGCGGGAGTCGATCCGGCGGCTAATCGGCCGCCGGATCGACCCGTGTATGCCCAGCTTTAGATTTACTACAATACATGACTTTTTTTGCGCAAAGCAGTACAGAACATTCAATGTGCAGCAAATGTGATTATACTTTCAGTTGATCAAATCCTCCCAAT
Organism: Hyperolius riggenbachi; assembly: GCF_040937935.1. Taxonomy (NCBI): domain Eukaryota; kingdom Metazoa; phylum Chordata; class Amphibia; order Anura; family Hyperoliidae; genus Hyperolius; species Hyperolius riggenbachi. The sequence goes on along the minus strand of NC_090650.1, from coordinate 100,437,220 downwards.
TGAGTGGAAGTGATCAATTAGTTTTAAGTGCGTGTTTGATGATATCTCCAGTCCAAACAATTTACTCCTTATCAGCTGTGTCTGATAAATCCCTCTGGTTAAGGTGCATAAACATGAACAATGACTGCCGCCTGAAGGGTTTGGAACTTGATCCCTCAGATGACAGTTTGGGGTGGAGTGCTGTACAGATGTTTTATTCGTCTACAAGCTACTGAAGCATTCTGTTGCTAGAAGAAAGGAGGGATAATGTTGTGGCAGAGTATGGATTGGGCAAGTGGGGTAAGAAGGGGAATAATGCACTTGGCTGGGATCTTGCACTTGGGAGCTTCAGTCGATGCATTGTGGCTGCTGTACACATTCTAGATTGTTGGTAGCCCTGACTGGTCACCTCTGCCAAGTTTAGTCTAGCACGTGTATGAGGCTAAAGCCACTCTTTGTAAAGAGTTGTTATTTGGTGGGGAGATTTCAGAATAGTCTGGCTAAGTCTGGTTCAGTTTAGCTAAGTTTTGGCAAGATCACACATTGGTGATTTTTTTTTTCTGAGTGAAGGGGTCTTTATCTGTTTTTCTATCTTCAATATGCTCTTAAGGTCTGTAAACACGCTGGACTGCAGGCAACGACGGGTCACCTCCCGCTGGGTGGGCGTTCCAGCGACAGTCCGGCGTGTGTACAGTCTGTCTGCAGACTGAAACAGCCTTATCAGTCTGCAGACAGACTGTACACACTCCGGACTGTCGCTGGAACACCCACCCAGCGGGAGGTGACGACGGACCCGTCATTGCCTGCAGTCCGGCGTGTGTATGGACCTTAAAAGTAGGACAGAAATAGCAAAACTGTGAAGTTATCTACATGCCTGAGTTGGGTAGCTGCTATTTGTGCTGCACACAATGGGGTGGACTTTACAAAGTATAATTGAGTGATTGTTGAATAATTGTCCAAGGAAGTGACTTCCTCTACTACTAAATGAGGAAACAATTCAATACTTGCATGGGGGGGTTCAGGTTTTGTTGTAGTTCTTTTGATAAATAAGCCCCTGTGCATTTTTGTGTTATTTTTAATTCAATTTTTAGGAACTGTAAAATGTATATATGTATATAAACAGAGAGAGAGAGAGAGAGAGAGAGAGAGAGAGAGAGAGAGAGAGAGAGAGACAGAGAGAGAGAGAGAGAGAGAGAGAGAGAGAGGCTAAGTACAGGGTGGGCCATTTATAGGCATACACCTTGATAAAATGGGAATGGTTGGTGATATTAGCTTCCTGTTTGTGGCACATTAGTATATGTGAGGAGGGAAACTTTTCAATATGGGTGGTGACCATGGCGGCCATTTTGAAGTCGGCTATTTTGAATCCAACTTTGGTTTTTTCAATAGGAAGAGGGTTATGTGACACATCAAACTTATTGGGAATTTCACAAGAAAAACAATGGTGTGCTTGGTTTTAACGTAACTTTATTCTTTCATGAGTTATTTACAAGTGTCTGACAACTTATAAAATGTGTTCAATGTGCTGCCCATTGTGTTGGATTGTCAATGCAACCCTCTTCTCCCACTCTTCACACACTGATAGCAACACCGCAGGAGAAATGCTAGCACAGGCTTCCAGTGTCCGTAGTTTCAGGTGCTGCACATCTCGTATCTTCACAGCATAGACAATTGCCTGCAGATCACCCCAAAGATAAAAGTCTAAGGGGGTCAGATCTGGAGACCTTGGGGGCCATTCAACTGATCCACGATGACCAATCCACTTTCCAGGAAACTGTTCATCTAGGAATGCTCAGACCTGAAACCCATAATGTGGTGGTGCACCATCTTGCTGGAAAAACTCAGGGAACGTGCCAGCTTCAGTGCATAGAGAGGGAAACACATCATCATGTAGCAATTTCTCTGGCCCCCAAGGTTTCCTGATCTGACCCCCTTAGACTTTTATCTTTGGGGTCACCTGAAGGCAATTGTCTATGCTTTGAAGATACAAGATGTGCAGCACCTGAAATTTCAGATGCTGGAAGCCTGTGCTAGCATTTCTCCTGCTGTGTTGCTAGCAGTGTGTGAAGAGTAGGAGAAGAGGATTTGTAACGAAAAATCCGCAACGCCGGATGGATTGCGCATCCAGTCCGGCAAGCGGACCTTCCAACACGGGATGCGGAAATTCGTCCGCATCCGCTGCGCAAACCCGTCTGAGCACTCTGCTCCAAACTCACTAACATGCTGCTCACCAGGGCTCTGCCATCTTGCCTCTAGGGGGTGTGCGCGCATGCCAGACACGCCTTTATACTCTTAGAAAGCATGTCAGCTGACCTGGAGGTAAGCTGACATTTTAGCCTGCTCTGATTGGTTGCTGCCTGGGGTGGAGACTTCTCTTCCAGGCAGTATATAAGGAAGTGCTTTTCAGTCACACTTCGTCTGTGTTTGCGATACCCTGTGTCAGCACTCAGACCTAGTCAGTTCCCGTGTGATAATCCGGCAGGACCCCAGCTCTTGTCACATCTAGTCAACCTTGTATTTGATATTGTGTTATATATTGGTTTATCGCCAATATATACACATATCATACTGTCTTGATTTACCGTGTATGATTCTGTGCCTGTCTTGACTATTCTTCTGCTTCCTGATTCTGTACTTCGCCAGCCCGTACCGTTATCGACTATTGGCTTGGTTTCCGACTAATGCCCTGTCTCATGTTTCTGTACTGCTGCCGCCTGATCTGTTGCCGAACCTCATTTTGTCTGACCTTTCTCCCTTCAGTGGAACGTCTCCCACTGTAGGGTTCTATCAGAGGCTTGCCTCTTGAGACGACCGCCTGTAGCAAACCCTTGCTGCTAGAGGCCGAGTCTCCTCCATTACGTCCTTTGGAGGATCTCACACACAGGGTTCCCATTCAGAGGTAACCACACCTCTGAGGAATTACTGTGTGGTGGACTTTTCCACAATACTTGTGAATTCATACTGTATATCATTGTTGTCTGCTGTTCCAGCTTGCTGGAGGTTGTATTCCTGTGCCCTATAAAGATGCTCTATTGCACCAAGCACCTTCTTGCATCCGATTGTCCGTGTCACGCTATACTTGCATTATTGGTGATTCTGCAGATCACCATATAATCAGGTATAGCATCTGTATTATTGGTGATACTGCAGATAACCAATAATCAGAATATCTGTGCTTGCTGACACCAATCGTTACAGGATTGCAATCCAACACAATGGGCAGCACATTGAATACATTTTATAAGTGGTCAGAAACTTGTAAATAACTCATAAAAGAATAAAATTACATTAAAGCACATCATTGTTTTTCTTGTGAATCCCCAATAAGTTTGATGTGTCACATGAACCTCTTCCTATTGAAAAAAACTAAAGTTGGATTCAAAATGGCCGACTTAAAAATGGCCCCCATGGTCACTCACCACCCATCTTGAAAAGTTTCCCCCTCACATATACTAATGTGCCACAAACAGGAAGTTAATATCACCAACCATTCCCATTTTATAAGGTGTATCCATATAAATGGCCCACCCTGTACTTCACAGTAGACGTTGCGCTGTGATGTGACGTTAAAGTCACAATGCATGATTACAATGCAACACAACAAAAAAAGTGGTAACGCACATTAACGCTGCATTACTGTTGCATAAAGAAGATACAGTAAAGCATACAGGCAATAAAGAGTATTCTTTCCTGTACCTGGTAACATGTGCATTTAGAGGTAATGTACTGCAGCAGTGCATAACCATAATGCTACACATTAGAATGCAATGTTAACATCGCACTGTGAATGTCACATACACTTCATTTCGGTGCAGTAAGCTGTGTTATAAGATGCAGCTCCGCAACGTCCAACTGTGAACCTAGCCAGAGAGAGATAATTTGCAGTTGTTACTAGAGGCAAATGGTAGCAGAGCAAGATAAAGTTTTCTGTCTCTATTTAAAACAATTTCTAGCCGATTGGTGTAGGACTGCTATGGTGGTTTCTACAGACAATTATTGATAGATTCTGTATGTGAGTAGTATTTCTTTATGTCAGCAGCACGGTGGCGTAGTGGTTAGCTCTCTCGCCTTGCAGCGCTGGGTCCCTGGTTCGAATCCCAGCCAGGGCACTATCTGCAAAGAGTTTGTATGCTCTCTCCGTGTCTGCGTGGGTTTCCTCCAGGCTCTCCGGTTTCCTCCCACATTCCAAAAACATACAGATAAGTTAATTGGCTCCCCCTAAAAAAAAAAAATTGGCCCTAGACTACAGTACTTACACAACATAATATAGACATATGGCAATGGTAGGGATTAGATTGTGAGCTCCTTTGAGGGACAGTTAGTGACAAGACAATATATATATATATATATATACACTGTACAGCGCTGCGTAATATGTTGGCGCTATATAAATATACTAAATAATAATAATGTCATGTTACATCTTTTTAATTCTTGATTTGCCGGTATCTGTCCATGGATTTAGTACCTTGTACACAGTTTTCATTGGAACTTGGCAGAGGCGGCCTTCATCGTTCCCTTGGCTGAAACTTGAGTGGGTGTACCCTGAACTTGTTTAAAGATCTGGAACACCATATCTTTAGACAACAGTGATCTCTGAGTGCATCGTTTCCCTCCGCACATACACGCGGGGTAACTAGAAATCACAGGGCCCCTCTGCAAAACCTTGGATGCCCGCCCTTCCGCTTTCTGCACAGGTAAACTGAGAGCCAATGTTATTCAATTGGCTAGTGCACACTTGAATGTGTTTTCCCCATGCAGATAGAAACAGACACCAGTGAATGGAAGGAACTGTCTACAAATCTTTGCAAAACTCTGAAGACTTTGTATGATTTCTTATCGGTAGCTGAGCAGGTGCAGTCATTAGAACAATTTTGCAGAGAGCAGAAAGCGTTTTCTCTCCGCACCCATAGCTGTCAGTCTTTCATGACAGGGAAAAAACATTTATCTCCCCATGGGGACCCCCTGCAGCTTCAACCCTTTCAGGGTCTATTGTTACGCACCTGCACATGCACCATCAGTGTCGCTGGTCAGGATCGTTTCTAATCCTCTGGTTACCATGACTGAACACTGTACAGACATATTGTTCATGTATACTTGAGAGATGTGTACTGTTGATGATGCAGTGTCCAATGGAATGGTGTTCAGAGGGCAGGGTTAGGAGGGGAATAATGTGCTCAAAGGTACAGTAAGCCAAAACTGTACCCACTTCTGGAACACGACCATTGAAATCTATGCCCTGTTTGTGGCCACTTATTCCTACCAGGATGTAGATTTCAATCATCCCTGCCACACATTCCTTTTTCTCAGAGGCGCCTCTAGGCACCAGCTGATAAGGCAATTGCCTGGGGCTGAGATTTATCTAGGGGCGGCTTCCAGGGGGGAAAAAAAGTTTATTTTTCCTGTCCTTAGAGACTGAAAACTAAGGGTGAAGAGAGAAAAAGTTCTAATGAAAGCATCTGCTAAGCCTCTCATAAGGAATCGACAAACCTTTTCTCTACAACAACACTTTGTATGACATTCCCTAATTAGTGTTATCTCGGGATCTAGAGTGTGTCTGTGCGCCACTTGTTTCAGCACCTGGAGTGACAAAATGGCCAGAGGCGCCACTGCTTTTGCTGTTCACGCCACTGTTTATGTTGCTGCAGCTTCTCACTCTGCTGTCACTCCATTCGTTCATTGGCTCCTGACTTCTGGGTTGCTGAGAGGCAACCACAGCAATCACAGTACAAAAAAGGGAAAGGATGGCTCTGGTCTTAAAGGGGTCATGGCCATCCTGTCCGAAAGAGGTTAAACAAGCCCAGGTAACACTTATACACATACTTGATCCTCAGTCAAGATAACCCTGAATGGCTGCTTGGCCAAACATTTAAAGGGTGTACATGACTCAACTCCAACAGGACTCTTGCAGCTCATTTACCCCTTTCCCTTTCCAAGAGATAGTTAAGAAAGAAGCCAATGAGCTCATTTGTACACTGATGGTTGAGAAGTCTATCACAAAATGTTGTTTTAGGTAAACTTTATCCCAGGCATGTACAAGGCTTTTTTTCTAAACATCTCAATGGCAAACAAACAATTCCTTGCTATAGATATGGGTTTTGCGATTTTGCTTTTAATTATGCAGGCAGATAAAGCTATTTTATAAGATCATGCTGTTTTGTAGATTAAGAGTGCATGGTAATTAATTTTTAGATGAATATAGGTGTATATGTTGTTGATATTTTTTACTTTCCTGCTGACCAAACTAAATTTAGGTCTACGTTTGTGTTTATTTTGTTTTTAAAGTAACTTTTTTTACTGGCTGTACAACCTTGATCATTAATATATTCCTATCAGTGTATAATGGTTATAGCATCAAAAAAGTAAACATTTTTTTTGCAAGGTGTGTATTTTGAGGTCTTTCTTGAATAATTTCCTCGCCATTGCTTTAAGGCAGGTTAGAAAGTATATACGAGGGTTGTAGGCATCTCATTAAACTCTTGCTAGTCATTACTTCACCAATCTGGCTGTCCTGACTAGATCATGTAAAAGTTTCATGTTTATAGGTTCCATTCTGCTATAGGAGAAAACTAATTGGCATGTATGAACACTTTGCCTGATTGGTGGTGCCCACTACACATGTTTCCTATTCATACTCATCCCTCCTCCTCTCTTCAAAAATAATGGAGGATACTCAAGCCAAGCACTTTAGCTTATGTGCTGGTTGGTTGGCATAAGGCCCTGCAGCCACTTATAATGCTTGCAATGTCCATCTGCCCTCTGACGTCTATGAGCCATTATTTAGAGTTGGAACTACCTCCAGATTCCTTCTCTTATTATGTTGAAATGTGTTATTATGCAGATTCTGTTTTATTATGACTAGACTGGTTGATAAGGGCAAGTCTGCTTTTAAACTTTGTTTTTTTTTTGTTTTTTGGGGGGGTTTTTTGTCTTTTTGAATATATCTATAAAAGGAGAAGTCTGAGATGTGCTGAATAATTATTACAACTATGTCAGTACTTGAAATTAATCTTTGAATCATGTTTTTTGCTTGCTTATACCGTAATATTATTTGAAAGACTGAAAACAGCATCCTGCTGTTAAAAACACTATGGAGTGACTTTAAATGGACTTTTTTTAACTGTATTTATCAACACCCCCCGTTTAAAGCAGTTGTCTGGGAGAAGTAGTGGGGACAGCGCTTCGATTGGTATTGAGTTTGGTTACATTGTAGCTGAACTCATATAGCAGTAATCAGGGCCGGATTTACCATAAGGCACTCTAGGCACGGGCCTACAGGCGCATGATGATGGAAAGGCGGCTCACTTCCCTCCCTGAGCGCCTCTCTACCTCCTTCCCTATACAGAACCCTAATCAGAGTGTAAATGACATTTACTCACCCGGCTCTCGGCATTCCACTGACAAGATCTCCCTTTAGTCAGGAGAACCTCTTGCTACCTAATACAGAGGGTACTTCTCCCTATCTAATGCTAAGGGGCACCTGTGGCTACCTACACCAGGCAGGGGAAATAGGTGAGTGGTGACAGCTGAGCCAGCCAGCACACATGTGGTTCGGCAGAGGTTTGTAGGTCCATGAAGGGTGAAGTCTAGGGTGCCAGGACATCTGTGCCTATAGGCTCCTGTGATGTAAATCCAGGCCTGGCAGTAATGGTGAGAATGAACGTTAGTGATATAAGTGGAAAGGGGGGAGGTTAGTATTTGGAGAGGAGGGGGGAATGTTAGTATCAGAGTGGCAGGTTAATGTTATGCATTAAAAGGGGGGAGGTTATTATGTCAATTGAAGACATAGTGGAGCAGAAATCAATTAATGTTAAAATTTAGTGTTAGCCATATCTTTAGGAGGTTTGGGGAGAAGGTAGGTAGGGAAGGTTCATTTTATGGATTGGGCAGAGTCAGGAAGACAGTTTTTATTGGGAAAGGGTTAATAATGAGTTTTTATTGGGAAAGGGTTAATAATGAGAAATGAGGTTAGGGTTAGGAATCAGGAAGGGATCAATGTTGGGGGGAGTTTGGATTAGGCTTCAGGACATGTTTGACATTGGGAAACAAGTTAGGGCTAGGCATCAGGAATGGTATTTAGACTTAGAGGTAATGATTTGGGCTATGTATTGCATAATAATACTACTGCATTTACCGTAAACTTCCAGAAAGATCTTACTCCATTGCATTTTGTATCAGTTATTATGCTTTGTGCAATGTCATTAGACACTGAAAAAAGTTATCTTTGCCTGCTTTCTCTTCCAATACCCAAACAGTTTCAAGAATATTTGGTTGTCAAGCTTCTGTCAAGCCACCATCTTCTCTGTCGTGTGTATGCAGCATGCCCCACAGTCTCTTGTGTCCACTGATGTTTGGGTAGGTAAGTGAAAGTGTATTTTGCAGAAAATATGAATTAATCAAGGACTGTTTATACTTATTGAGAGTAGAGATGAAAGCACACCTGACCTCACCCCCCCCCCTTCCCCCAGTCAAGATTTAGCCATACCTGGGGCATCTTCCAGCCCCCTAATCTTCATGGCCCCACATGTGTAATTGTTGAGTTGCAGCTGTGGCACATGCTTTGTGCCTCCTTGATCATGCTTGTGCTCGGTTATAATTTTTTCCATAGTGTGCATGTGTAGAATGTTCCGGTGGCTGCCATGCACAGTTGGCTGGGAGCGTGATCCAGGAGGTGCACAAATGGGTCAGAACATGCACCAGAGCAAAATTTTCTGTTAACTAATAAAAATAAAATCTGCATTTCCACAACATTTTCATGAAAATGTAATGCAATTTTCACAATATACATACTCAGGAGAAACAGTTAATTGCATGTGGGCCTATCTGCAATTTTTATGTTCTCCTTGTTTGCACGGGTTTTCTCTGGACACCCCAATTCCCTTTCATATCTCAAAACCATAGTGTTAAATTAAAGGGGAACTGAAGAGAGGTATATGGAGGCTGCCATGTTTATTTCCTTTTAAGCAATACCAGTTGCATGACAGCCCTATTGATCCTCTGCCTCTAATACTATTAGCCATAGCCCCTGAACAAGCATGGAGCAGATCAGGTGTTTCAGACTTTAAAGTCAGATCTGACAAGACTAGCTGCATGCTTGTTTCTGGTGTTATTCAGATACTACTGCAGAGAAATAGACCAGCAGGGCTGCCCGGCAACTGGTATTGATTAAAAGGAAATAAATATGGCAGCCTCCATATACCTCTTACTTCAGTTCCCCTTTAACTGGCATTCTACTAGACTGGTGCTAGGCTGTGCTAGGGAGTAGGACATTTGGATGATAAGTGTTGAATTTAAAACCTCATTGAGGAATGGTTAGTGGTGAGAATTGTTTGATGTGCTCAGTAAAGTGCTGTAGAGAATCTGTCAGCACTGTATACAAATATATCAAAAAAGGAGTCTCTAGCCTTTCTGTAATTTCCTTCCACACGCTGTTTGAAACATTCAAATAAATAAAATCCACATGCTAAGGTGAACATATGATATAATATACACTCAGGGCCGGGCCGGGCCGAGGCAGAGGCTGGAGAGGCTCCAGCCTCAGGGCGCAGTGTAGTAGAAAGAAATAAGAAAAGGGGATACATGACAGTGGCTGCAAGCCAGATAACTAGAGATTAAGGTGTTGGGGAGGTTGGGGGCCTTGGGGCACCTATTAGTCTAATAGCAATCAGTGTGTGACGGCTGGGGTGGGAGGCATGGGGGGGGCGCACTTTGGTGTCTCAGCCTTGGGTGCTGAAGGACCTTGTCCTGCCTCTGTATACACTCCAGTCATAGACACAACACTATTTTTCCTACACAATCTGACACAAGGCAAATCCTGTTCCTTTATATACAGTTTGTGCATTCCAATAATTTCTTCATCCTATTTTTTGTAGGTTGTAAGCTCATAAATGCATAGCTGTGTTTTCTTTTATACCTCTTTATTAGTCTATATGTTTCATTTAGTAGTTTATTCTAGTTATTGGAAAGTTTTATATTGTTTTTATTAACATTATGCATTTTTGGTCATGTTCATAGTGGTGTGTAGTGGTGTAAGGGCTGCTTTGTAATGTGGGTCACCAGTGCAGCGCTTATGCAACATTCATAGTGTGGCGGGTTTAGCGTGGTATAACGTTACGTATGACTATATAGTAACCCACATAATGCAGGGCATTACTACTAAATGCAAGCGTTAACAGTGAAAGTGAAGCATACTTTGCATTGACTGTATGCTTCACTGTACCTGATGAAACGTGCAGCGTAATAGTCCTGATCCATTATGTTGCATTCCTGCTGATAAAGGGAACACTATGCAATGGCCATCATGAATGAGAGTTGATAGCAATATAACTTATGCAATAGAAAGAGTGATGAAAGACTTGATTCTTCACGAATCAGACAAGTTTAGGCAAAACTATGCATTTCAAAATACATTAAAAGGCTCCTCAGATTTGTTAGAATGTCCAGAGATGCTGATCACTTCACTAGTCAATAATTTTCAATTCTGTGCTAAATTCTGACAATCAATTCACACATTTTCCTTTACTCCAATGTAATGCCTGGTACACACCATACAAGTTCATGCCAGATAGATGGTCCAATAGATAATTTACGACAAGTCCGATCTGATTTTCTGATCGATTTTGTACAGGAGTAACATCGGAAAATCGATAAAAAAATGATCGGAAATCAGATTGGACCTGTCGGAAATTATCTATTGGACCATTTTTTCTGGCAAGAAATTGTATAGCGTGTACCAGGCATAACATACCAAAATTTGTGAGAGCAAGTAGACCCTAGAGATGGCCCGAACTATTCGCCCAGCATGTTCACGTTCACCCCCCCTCCCCCCATTAACCCATGCCGTGTTCAACCCACCCTCTATGCATTATAATGGAGCCAAACGTTGACACCTCACCCCAGAGTCAGCTAACACATGGCAGCCAATCAGCTATCCCTCCCACCTAGACCACCCCCACCTATTAGACAGCCAGCGCAGCAGCCATTTTGCAGCCTGTGTTTGGCTTTTGTGCTAGGCAGATCAGGGAGAGTGTGCTGCAGATAGAAACAGCGCTAATTAGGCCTGTGTTCTGTGTCCCCAGTGTAGTTTCTTGCTGCTACAATACCAATTCACCATCTACATACCCCAGAGCCCTTCTAAAGGCTGTGTTTTGATCTTGTGATATTGATGTTCAGAGTGTCCACACAGTGCACTTTAGCTGTTGCAGATAAGTGCAGTCAGTGCTTACTACTACAGTAGTTCACCCTTCAAAAGGCTTTTTTTTTTTGCTATTGTTATATTGCAATCCTGTGTGTCCAGGGTACACGTTAGCTGTTGGAGACAGGTCAGCTGGTCCTAGTAGTGCACTGACCATAACCAAATAATCCTTCACCACCACTACTGGCATCTAGTATCCACTACTGCCCTCTGTATAAGGACTCAGTGCAAAATCAGTGTTTTTTGGTACCTTAACTGTTATTGAACTACCTCAGGACTCACGAGAATGTGCGCACAAGCATGAGGGCCATTATACACAAAGACTGCCACTGAGAGGACTAACATTTATGTCCTGGAGGTGTCAACTAGTAAAAACAATGATTTGTTCACCTGTCGTTATCACTAAAGCTTTTTGAGGTTATTTGTGGTGCATTAAATGCTGCATCTCATCTGTCAATGTGAACCAGGCATAATCTCTACACTACCTTATTGCTGTATATGCACGCCGGATATTTTAAAGCACTTAATTCCACAAATTTAGGAATTTACTGTGATTTCTGCCCTTTATAGATTAAGGGCCATATGCAATTCACTTTTTCACCTGAGTTTTCTCCTAGGTGATATTTTTAAACTCGTCAATAAAATGAATTTTAAGCCCCCAGAAGGCAAGAATTTGCTCAAAATAATTTTAATAGTACTTTTTCACCAACTTTTTGGTACTTTTTTAGTTGAAAAGTACTGGAAAGTTATTTAAAATCAAAGATGAAAAATTATCTCCTGGGAGAAAACTCAGGAGAAAAAATTAATTGCATATGGCCCCAAAACTTGACTCTGAGTCAACTACATAATTTTTGGTGGGACTTTTGCCAACCATCCTCCTCTGGCATGCTACGGTCCAGATGTTAGGCCCCTTGAAACAACTTTTCAATCACTTTTCTGGCCAGAAACAGTCCCTATAGGTTTTTAAACTTTGCCTGCAAATTGAAGTCTATGGTGGTTTGCCAGATTCACCTATTCGCGAACTTTTGCAGCAAAAACGCTTTCAGGAACCAAAAATTTCATGTTTCCTACATCACTAGTAGACACACTAAAATATCCATAATACACTTGCTTAGTGCAAAACTCATTGCCTTTTACAAGGTATATCACGTATAATGTTTCATAAAAGAAAGATGGAAAATATTTTGAGGCATATTTATAAGGAGCAAATGAACTCCAGTGTCTGATGTCTGCTGTGCTCAGAAAAGCCTTTTTTTCCCAGCTGGCCATTTAGTCAGCTATTTATGAAAATGCAGACAAATAAATTTACCAGCAGTTAGCTGCGAACAGGTGTTTTGAAAATGTAGTTTACATATATTTTTTCCTCTTCTTTGCTGGGAGATTTTCTACGAGTGTAAAGTAAATATCGTAAATTAATTTGCAGGGCTTAAATTAATACACTGCTAAAATATACACACACACACATTTTTTTATTGACAATTAGTTATTTTTAGGATTAGATTTTTTTTTTTTACTAAAATATGCTTATTGTTTTTTTGGGGGTTAAACTTTATGGGTGGCTGCCTTTTTTCACCGAAACTAATTGTGTAACTATACATGGTCAGGCAAATAAATACTATTTTTTCCTTTTTCTAACCACTTTACCACTAAGGGGTTTTCCCCTATCAGATAAGAGCAATTTCCGTATTTCAGTGCTCCTTCCTTTTATTTGCCAATAATAATAATAACCTTATCACTATTTATCAAACCAAATGATCTATATCTTGTTTTTTTCGCCACAAATTAGGCTTTTTGATGATGATATTTGTATTTGTTTAGTTAGCATTAAGGCGTTAAACAAACTTTTCTCATATACCGTAATTCCCTCCCCTTGTCTCTCTGCCTTCAATGCTTTCAATTATTTGGCTTACATATAAAATCTTACTGAAAGGCTTCATACAAAATGATCTCATGTTCACTAAATAATTGTCCTGTGGTATTAAAACTGAAATGTATGTCCATTATGATCTGATTACATAATCAATGCCACTCAAATAGGTTTTGTAGTTTGAATTTGTTAGCATCAATAAAAACAATCTAAAAACAAAAACACTAAGGGTATTCAGCTTTATAGAATACACATAATTTGAAATTGATTAAATCATCTCTTATGCAAGTGCACCAAACACACTGACTATACCAATACTGAACTTTTGAGGTAATTAACCTGTCTATTCCTGCCCTAGCCTCCTTTGTAATGTGTCCACTATGCACATTTGACCTTCAACATGTCTGGTTCTCTGAGTAAGGTAGGGTAGAGTTAGTTTATAGTCAGGACAGTGTTTGGTTAATTTTAGGTGTTTAAAAGGTAAGATTAATGATAGGCTTCAGAAGAGGTTAGATGATAAGGGTAAGGATAGTTTAGGATTGTGTATTAGCAATTAAGAGCTATTGTTTAAAATGCTATCTTTACCTCTTTCTCCACTGCTGATCAAGCATGTAACTGAGCAGGCTAAATGAACACCACCAAGAAATTTTCAAAACCACTGATGCATAAACTCTAACATTTTGAGCAAAATGCAGCAGGACAATGCAATAGCAAACTCAGTGCTGAGATATGTACAATCATGGAAAAACGTTTTGAGGATGGCACAACTACTAGCTTTGACAAAGTTTGCTTCAGTACTTTTAAATCTTTTTTTCAGTTGTTTCCGAGGTGCAATGAAGTACAATTACAAGCATTTCATAAGTTTCAAATCATACATCAAGTTTATGCAAAGATTAAATATTTGCAGTGTTGGTCCTTCTTTTCATGACCTCTACAATCTGCACAGGCATGCTTTCAATCAATTTCTGGGCCAGATCCTGACTGATGGCAACCTTTCTTTCATAGTCAATATTTGAAATTTCTCAGAATATGTGGGTGTCTGTTTGTCCACTGCCTCGTGAGGATTGACCACATGTTCTCAGTTGGTCTGGGAAGTTTCCTGGCTATGGACCCAAAATTTCAATTTTTTCGAAGCCACTTCGTTCGCACTTTGGCCTTATGGTGCAGCGTTCCACCATGCTGGGAAAGGCATTGTTCTTCACTAAACTGTTCTTGGATGGTTGGAAGAAGTTGTTGTCAGAGGATGTTTTGGTACCACTCTTTATTATTGGCTTTGTTCTTAGATAAAATTGTGAGTGAGCCCACTCCCTTGGATGAGAAGCAGCCTCACGCATAAATGATCTCAATGTACTTCACTGTTGAAATGAGACAGGACTGATGGTAGCACTTACCTTTTTTTCTCTGGACAATCATTTTATCAGATGCCCCAAACAGTCAAAAAGAGGCTCAATAGCAGAAAATTAAATTACCCCAGTCCTAAGCAGTCCTACCCCTAAGTGTCTTTTTTTTGCTGTGCTTCTTGACACCAGGCCATCCTCCAAAAGTCTTCACATCACTGTGCATGTAGATGCAGGCACATCTTCCTGCTGCAGTTCCTGAGCAAGCTCTGCACTAATGGCACCTTGATCCCGCAGCTTAATCATCTTCAGGATCCTGGCCAGTCCTGGCACTTGCTAGACTTTCCTGAGTGCCCTAAAGCTTTCTTCACAACAACTGAACCTCTCTCCTTGAAGTTCTTGATGATCCGATAAATGGTTGATACAGGTGCAATCTTAGTAGCAGCAATATCCTTGCCTGTGAAGCCCTTTCTATGCAACACAATAATGACTGCACATGTTTCCTTGCAGCAACCACAGAGGAAGAACGATGATTTCAATCATCATTTACCTTTTAAAGCATCCAGAATGCTATTCCGACTCAAACAGCACGACAGAATGATCTCCAGTCTTGTGCTCATCAACGCTCACACGTGTGATAACAAGAAGTTTACTAAAATGATCTCAGCATGTTCTTTTCTGGCATGGCTGAAATGCAGTGGAAATTTTTTTTTTTTGGAGGGGGGGTTAAGTTCCTTTTCATGGCAAAGAAGGACTTTGCAATTCATCTATACTGGTAGGTGAACAGAGGCGCCAGTAGAATAAAAGTACATAACATTTTTAAAAAATTGCTGGGAGGAAGTGGTGGACTTGCCTCCGTTAAAGCAGACACCAAGGACTGTGATTAAATAAATAAATACACATTTATTGAAGATACCCCAAGGATGCAACGCGTTTCGTGGGCACAGCCCACTTCTTCAGGCAGTAAACAGGGGATAAACAACAGCAATTCTGTTATAGCAAGCAATTCATCTGACCACTCTTCATAATATTCTGGAGTACACTGTATGCAAATTGCCATCATAAAAACTGAAGCAGCAAACTTTGTGAAAACTAGTATTTGTGCCATTTTCAAAACTTTTGCCCATTACGGTACACGGTAGAAGTTTGCCAGAAGATCTATTGTGATAAAATGGTAGCAGATATTTTCTCTGCCTGTTAACAGCAAACAGTAAACGACATTCAAGCTGCTAAAATATTAAGACTACATTTATTTTATTTATGCCTCATGCTGACATTTCTGAGTGCTTGTATACCGCACCACCCTGTAACGTCCGTACATGCCCAGCTTCTACGAATCTTCTACATTTTTTAATCAAGGAGTTGGCCACTTTGGGATCTGTTTGGCCAATACCTGAAAAGGCCAACTGATGCAGCCAATATTTGAAAAAATTTTGACGACCAGATCTGTTGGCTGTTGGCTGACCAGAACTGGCCAGCTAAGTCCCGAAAATCAGTAAAGTTTAGCGGCAGTGATGGCTGCGGTGGTGTTGGCACATCCCCAACTCCTCTAACCTCTCCACGCTGCCACTCTGCTCCAACTTCCTCTCCCCACATCCTCTAAAGGTGGCCACAAACCATACAATTTTTTAAATATCTGTTCAATTTAAGAATTGCAATCAATTTTTCTGACTGGATTGTAACATTTCAAAAATCTGACCAATGTACCACACACCTATGTTAAATTTTTCCCCAATTATGATAAAAAGGATTGGAAACTCTGACAAAATTGCTAGGGTGTGTATAGTGATAAATTGACAATCTAACACACACCATACAATCTTTAGAAAGATTGAGGAAAATATCTGGCATTCCGGATCAATAAAAATCGAAGAAAAAGTGAAATCCGATCGGATTTTTCAATCGAATGAGAAAAAAGCTTTCAATTTTTTCGGGAGATACGATCGCTTTTATCGAATTGCCGTAAAATCGGATCATTTTATTGTATCGTGTGTGGCCACCTTAACAGTGATGGGGAAATCTACTGAAGCAGACCCTTCCAGCATCGTGCCTGTGTGTTGCCTCGTGGGCTTCTTATTGCAGCCCCATGCGTTGCCAGCATTCTGTATATTTTAGTTTCAAGCCCTGCTGTTGTCTTTCAATGAATTTCAGTTTCCAAAACCATACAATATGCAAACGGTTTTGTTTTTCTGTTCATTTGTACAGCTTTTGTGGAAATAAAACATTGGATATTACTTACTTTTTAGCAATCAATACTATGTTTTGAGAAAACCCACATAAGAGCTCCACGTGCTCATCTCCTTATCAGGAATGAGCATGCGGTAGCAAAATTCAGTTTTGCCTGGGGTGAAACTGAAGCAGAGCACTGGTAAAAGCAGGTCACAAAAAGGGGTTTAACCTCCTTAGCGGTAACCCCGTGCTGGACACGGGGTAAGCCACCGGAGGGTGCCGCTCAGGCCCTGCTTGGCCGATTTGCATAATTTTTTTTGTTCAAACACGCAACTAGCACTTTGCTATCTGCGTGTTTGGTCCGATCGCCGCCGCCCGCCGCAGATGCGCCGCTACCCGCCGCTAAACAGTAGAGTTGGGCCGAACGGTTCGCCTGCGAACGGTTCCATGCGAACTTCAGTGGTTCGCGTTCGCGTCCCGCAGGCGAACCTTTGCGGAAGTTCGGTTCGCCCCATAATGCACATGGAGGGTCAACTTTGACCCTCTACATCACAGTCAGCAGGCCCAGTGTAGCCAATTAGGCTACACTAGCCCCTGGAGCCCCACCCCCCCTTATATAAGGCAGGCAGCGGCGGCCATTACGGTCACTCGTGTGCTGCCTGCGTTAGTGAGAGTAGGGCGAGCTGCTGCAGACTGTCTCTCAGGGAAAGATTAGTTAGGCTTAACTTGTTCCTGTCTGGCTGCATACCTGTTCTGTGAACCCACCACTGCATACCTGTGCTGTGAACCCACCACTGCATACCTGTGCTGTGAACCCACCACTGCATACCTGTGCTGTGAACCCACCACTGCATACCTGTGCTGTGAACCCACCACTGCATACCTGTGCTGTGAACCCACCACTGCATACCTGTTCAGTGAACCTGCCACTGCATACCTGTTCTGTTCAGTGGACCCGCCACTGTATACCTGTTCATTGAACCCACCACTGCATACCTGTGCTGTGAACCCACCACTGCATACCTGTTCTGTGAACCCACCACTGCATACCTGTTCAGTGAACCCGCCACTGCATACCTGTTCTGTTCAGTGGACCCGCCACTGTATACCTGTTCAGTGAACCCGCCACTGCATACCTGTTCTGTTCAGTGGACCCGCCACTGTATACCTGTTCAGTGAACCCGCCACTGCATACCTGTTGTGTTCAGTGAACCTGCCACTGCATACCTGTTCTGTGAACCCGCCACTGTATACCTGTTCTGTTTAGTGAACCCGCCACTGTATACCTGTTCTGTTTAGTGAACCCGCCACTGCATACCTGTTCTGTTCAGTGGACCCGCCACTGTATACCTGTTCAGTGAACCCGCCACTGCATACCTGTTCTGTTTAGTGAACCCGCCACTGTATACCTGTTCTGTTTAGTGAACCCGCCACTGCATACCTGTTCTGTTCAGTGGACCCGCCACTGTATACCTGTTCAGTGAACCCGCCACTGCATACCTGTTGTGTTCAGTGAACCTGCCACTGCATACCTGTTCTGTGAACCCGCCACTGTATACCTGTTCTGTTTAGTGAACCCACCGCATCAGTGCGCATACCTGTGCAGTTAAGTGAACCCACCAGTCCAGCACGGCCGTCACTACACAAACAGCTGTTTGCGCTGCGTTACACGGTGAGTTTGGTGTGTCAGTGTGAAGCAGTACCTTAATTACACTACCTGATTGATGTATACACATGCAAGATGTTTGAAAGCACTTTAGGCCTGTCATTTAGCATTCAATGTGATTTCTGCCCTTAAAACGCTGCTTTGCGTCAAATCCAGATTTTTCCCGGGGACTTTTGGCATGTATCCCACTCCGCCATGCCCCCCTCCAGGTGTTAGACCCCTTGAAACATCTTTTCCATCACTTTTGTGGCCAGCATAATTATTTTTTTTTTCAAAGTTCGCATCCCCATTGAAGTCTATTGCGGTTCGCGAACTTTAACGCGAACCGAACCTTCCGCGGAATCGGAACCTAAAATCGGAGGTTCGGCCCAACTCTACTAAACAGGGCCCCCGCATACCTCTTGCGCAGCCTGGCCAATCGCCGCCAGGCTGCACTATGGGGTGGATCGGGACTCCGTGTGACGTCACGACGTCGATGACGTCGATGACGTCGGTGACGTCACTCCGGTTGTCGCCATGGCGACAGGGGAAGCCCTCAAGGAAATCCCGTTCAGAACGGGATTTCCTTATGGGCAAGCGGCGCCGGCGGCGATCGGAGGTGACGGGGGGACGCTGCAGGGAGGGGGGAAGCATGTAGCTAGCGCTAGGCTAGCTACATGCTAAAAAAAAAAAAAAAAGGTTAAAAAAAAACCCTGGCGGCCGCGCAGCCGCAGCAATCAAACCGCCAGGGGGGTTAAATCACCATGGTTGCCACCTCTGGCTGTCTGGCTCCATGCTGCAGTTCATCCTTCCCGATACTTCCTCCTTCACAGCTTGAAGTAGGAAATATTGGGAGGATGTAGAGGGATGTGGGGCACCAGATGTGCAAAGTGCAAACCAACAATCTGTTTCAGTCTTGACGAAACTTAATTTCTATACCACGCGCTCATCCGTACGCCTAATAATAGATTTTTAAAAAAGTTTGCTGTATCACTTAACTTTTCTACAGTTCTTTTATGTTCCTCGACCTAGATAACCTTAATAAATTAAACCCTAAGCAACTAGGAAGAATACGGGGATGGACTGCCCCACTAAGGAAGTCTCAACATTCCATGCACTAGAAATAATTTACAGTAATATTTATACTACGCTGAAACGGTTGTACTCCTAATTGTAAAGTATGCTGGAAAATTCCTACAAAAAATTCTACAAGTTATGCTGCAAAATATCTATCTATCTATCTATCTATCTATCTATCTATCTATCTATCTATCTATCTATCTATCTATCTATCTAACTACAGTTGTTCTCAAAATTATTCAACCCCCAATGCTGTAAAGGGTTTTAGGGAATTTAGTGTACATTTGTAATTGTGTTCAGAATGAAAACTTACAAGGACTTTTTAAAGAACCAAATGCAACTAAAATGACATCAATTGTTTTTGTAATACAGTATTGAATGTTTTTTTGTGTGATTTCTTCATTGACACAATTATTCAACCACTTAAAGACTACCACTGTAAAGAACAGAGGTTCAAACAAGTGTTTTCAATCAGGAATTAAAGACACCTGTGGATGTTAACGCGCAGCAATCAAGCATAATAAGCACCAATAGGCAGATTTAAAATGACTGTGATACTCAGCTTCTTCTAGACATTTACTGGTGTGTTTACAAACATGGTGAAGTCAAGAGAATGGTCCAGGAAGACCAGAGAATAGGTGATTTCTCTTCACAGGAATTGCAATGGCTATAAGAAGATTGCAAAGATGTTAAACATACCAAGAGACACCATATGAAGCATCATTCACAAAATCAAGGCAAAGGGCACTGTTGAAATGCTACCTGGTCATGGCAGAAAGAAGATGCTGACTTCGACTGCTGTGCGCTACCTGAAGCGCAAAGTGGAGAAAAGTCCCCGTGTGACTGCTGAGGAACTGAAAAAAGATTTGTCAGATGCGGGTACTGAAGTTTCAGCTCAGACAATAAGGCGCACACTGTGTAATGAAGGCCTCCATGCCAGAACTCCCAGGTGCACCCCCTTGCTGTCTCCAAAGAATAAGAAGAGTTTAATGCAGTATGCCAAAAGTCATGTGGACAAACCACAAAAGTTTTGGGATAGTGTTCTGTGGACTGATGAAACAAAATTAGAACTGTTTGGGCCCATGGATCAATGCTATGTTTGGAGGAGGAAGAACAAGGCCTATGAAGAAAAGAACACCTTGCCTACTGTGAAGCATGGCGGGGGGTCAATCATGCTTTGGGGCTGTTTTGTTTCCGCAGGTACAGGGAAGCTTTAGTGTGTGCAAGGTACCATGCATTCTCTTCAGTACCAGGAGATATTGGATGAAAATGTGATGCAGTCCATCACAAAGCTGAGGCTTGGGAGACATGGGACCTTTCAACAGGACAATGATCCCAAGCATACCTCCAAGTCCACTAGAGAATGGTTGCAGATTAAAGGCTGGAACATTTTGGAGTGGCCATCGCAGTCACCAGACTTAAATCCGATTGAGAACCTCTGGTGGTACTTAAAGAAAGCACTTGCAGCGCACAAGCCTAAGAATGTGACTGAACTGGAGGCTTTTACCCATGAAGAATGGGCTAAGATACCCGTAGATCGCTGCAACACACTTGTGTCAAGCTATGCATCACATTTAAAAGCTGTTATAACTGGAAAAGGATGTTGTGTACTAAGTACTAAGAATGAATGTCACTTGGGGGTTAAATAAAACTGATAATGATGTGAGCACAGAAAAGACATTTGTGGTTATTTCATTATAAACGTTATGGTATATTTGTCTGACTTACAAATGCCTCTTTGATGTAATTGTAAACAAGATGACTGAAATTATCAAAATCAATGTCAAATTGACCAAAACACTCAATTTCAGTGGGGGTTGAATAATTTTGAACACAACTGTATCTATCTATTTTATTTATTTATTTTTTTGCTGGCTTTTTATTCCCTGCCTCTTGTGATTGTCATTAGCTTGTTGTTCAGATGAAAGATTTTCCAGAAAAAAAAAGGTAAATATAATACCTTTGCAGTGGTGACTTGATGAACAATATTTCTACAAGCAGAGATTATCTGAAAAATGTACCACATTGCCCCTAGTGGTACAGCAAGTGTTGTTAGGAAACTATACACCTATCGCCTACTGCCACAATGTATTTAAAAAACAAGAAAGAAAGAAAAAGAGAAAAGAAAGGATCAGAATACATTACAAAATTGATTTATATAAATAAGCAAAGACCCACAAAACACACAAATCTGACAGAAGACAACAAATGAGGTGGGGTGATAATGATGACAAAAATAATAATAATCGTATACATAATAATAATATTTAGCAGTGATGTAAATGTCAGAACCCGGTCAGATGTTGTTTATAAAATGTATCGAGTAAAGTGTGTTATTAACATAACTATTTATTTATAAAATAACGCAATTATTTATACAACATATGTTGGAAACTTTGTCACAGTTTTTTAACATGATAAATTTGACATAGCGCATGTTACATTAGCAATGCGGGCGTTACCTAGGTAATGAGGGTCACGCTAATTGCTCAACATGGAGTTAACAATAATTCTAACCCTTAAATATTTATAACAGTCGAAGCAGGAAACCAAAACTGGAAAAAAAAGGGATACAACTGAGTCAAACTGATTTTGCACGTCCGACTCTGCAGTTAGATATGGAATTGTTTGAATCTTCTATTGCTAAAATACGCTGTCACCAATAATGACTACATTGGCACTGAGGTAAAAGCAGGGCCAGTTTAAGTAACAATTGGGCCCTAGGGCAAAGTTAGCCTGGGGGCCCTCCAACATATACCCTCACCCAAAAAGCATCATTAGAGGTCCTTTGTTGCAGCCAAACTTCCCTCCTGGGCCCCTGAGCTGGCTGCTGACCCTCCCCCAATCACCTCCTAACTTAACAGACTCAGCAGAGTCCCTGGAGAGCAACAGTTAAGATGGGGGAGGGACACCTTGGGGGCCCCTACAGGCTCTGGGGCCCTGGGGCAATTGCCCATTTTTTCCTATGGTAGCTCCGGCCCTGGGTAAAAGCTAATGCTCTTCATGATCATAGGTATCAAAATATAGATAGACAGAACTCAACTCTAGCAAACGTTTCTGTGTATATCTTGTTTTAAACAACTGAGACTACAGCTTCATTAATATAAAAAAGAAACAAAATAAAGAACTTGGCACTGTATACCCAAAAGCTCACCAAACACCAATGTCCTCCTCTCTACTTTAAGATGGCTTCCTGTGACCAGGAACCAGGGTCCAGCAGTGTTGGTTTCACAGAATGATTTACTTCAGAATGTTGATCTGAACTTGCTTTGCTGTGTGTAATAGCGTTGCCTATTCTAGCATAAAGCTTTACAATATAATTCAGTAAAATACTAGAAATACCTTTTTTTTTCTTTTATACAAGAAGCTACAGTCTTTTCTGAACTAACAAGAAGGCAATGGCCGGAGACATCAACAAAAACCAAGAGCTTCTACAAGTAAGTTAGCCTCTGCAGAACCAGAATATATACAGTATATATTTTTTATTACCACACTTAGTGAGAGGACATGAGAAGAGAATGAGTTGTGGTCTGTGATAAAGTGTCTGTGTTTGGGATTTTGGTTTTGATTGCTTTTTTAATAGTTTTATTATTTAGTATTTATATACCGCCAACATCTTCCACATCGCTGTACAGAATATATTGTCTTGTCATTGTCTTGTCATTAACTGTTCCTCAGAGAAGCTCACAATCTAATCCCTAGCACAGTAATATGGACATGTATGTATCGTGTAGTGTATGTATTGTAGTCTAGGGACAATTTTAATTAACTTAATTAATTAACCAATTAACTTATCTGTATGTTTTTGGTATGTGGGAGGAAACCGCAGTTCCCAGGGGAAACCCACACAAATGTGCGGAGAAAATACAAACTCCTTGCAGATGTTGACCTGGCTGGGATTTGAACCGGGGACCCAGTGCTGCAAGGAGAGAGTGCTTACCACTAGGCCACCATGCTGCCCATAGTACATTTATACTTTATTTTAGCTGCTTACACTATTTCCAACCCCTTTGTTGTATATTAAGAACAATGAAAAACAATGAAAACCTTCAGGAATGAGAAGAACTAAATGTATGAAAGGGACACATTAAACCAAGTTTTCCATACTTCCCAAACGAGTTCCACTCTGCAGACTTTTTCTCCTCTGAGAACTGCCCTTCACTACACTGACAAGGCTAAAGGTACAGTTTCCACTTTAGTTAAACAAGTCGGTCACTGTTCATAAATATATTGATAAACTATGTTCTCAGTAGAGAGGACTGGCAGCACATCTAAACCAAGCTGCACCTGACTGCCACTAGCTGCATAGAGGTGCGAGGTCTCTTAAACATACAACTGCTCTCGTAACAGCTGAGAAAGGTGCTAAACACCTATTAGAGGATATTTGCTTTCAAAATAATTTGCATGCAAAGAATTTCATACTAGACCCTTCCACCGCGATTAGGGTCATCCTGCTGAAAGGGATCCTAGCAACTTTTTCAAAAAGACCTGGTAGTTTTTGAGAAAATCAATTTTAAAAAATGCAAAGGAAAATGTTTTTTAAACTCAGATAAAATGACAATTTAAAAAACATTTTTCCTTTGCATTTTTAAAATCAATTTTCTCCAAAACTACAGTGTTTTTGAAAAATATTTTTTGACTTGTTCCCACTCATCTCCCTCCCTAGAAAATTACCGGTATATGCTGCAAGCATAAAAAGGAATAATAACCCATGTTGCGGTGTATTTGAAGAAAGCAGGCTAGGTCAAAGTACAAAGGGAAAAAATTAAAATCCCATTAAGATATGAGCCCTCCCTATTTTTTTTATTTAAAAAAAAAGTCATAAATGGAATGCAGAGTGATTTTTCCTACTTTTTCCTCAATGTTTGTGTAATATTCTTAGCATTAGGATATTTTTAATGTAGCTGTATATAAAATAGTGAACATGACTGTTTTATATTTTTTTTAAATATTTGCAGCAAACCATTTCTCTAAGTAGTACACCAGAAGCTCATCTTTTGGATGAAACATGTATAACCAACATAAGCAAGTTCCCAGACCTGGCTACCTGTGATGATACGAAGGAAGGAGATGCTCAGACACCCCATGTGTAGGGAGAGAGAGAGAGAGAGAGAGAGAGAGAGAGAGAGAGAGAGACTTTGACCTGAGAGACCAGAGCGGCCGCTCAGGGTGCCAGCTTCCAGGGGCACATGGGCACAGTACAGATCGCCCTCCTGACTTCTAGTCTGGCCTGCTGCCCCGGCCGCATTTGTACCTGGCTCTGTGTTTTCCGGATCCCTCTGTGGCTGCTGCAAGTGCTAGTCCGCCCCCTGGTGTCCCTGGGGGTGAGGGGGGGACGAAGACTCCAGGAACCTGCTTCAGCCTCTTGCTGGCATGACATCACTGTGCGCGGACACTCTGCCCTCTAGAGGCTCTAGTGAGACGGGTAGTGACAGCTAGGCTGCAGAAGGTGTTGCAGTCACACAACAGAAGTTTAGGTCAGGAGTTACTCAGGAGGAAGAGCAGAACAGTGATTGCCTGGTCTAAAGGCAGGAGGAGCAATGAGAGACTGCCCATCCCTCAGTTGGTAAGCAGCAGTGGGGAATCATTCTCTTTTCTCTATGCTACCTAATGCCATCTTGAATCTGCATTGATTGCATGATCTAACTAACTGTGACAGATTCAGACATGATGGGGGGAGAGACGCGTGTCTTTTATTATTGTAAAGTTATGTAAGGGGAGGGGGGGGGGGGTTGGTTAAGGGTGCCAGGGGGGTGGTTAATGGTGATCCTCCTGTGTTCAGTTACTTGATTCCTGAGGGTCCTTTCACACTGGCACAGTATGGTGCAGCACATTGCCACACTGCTACCCAGGCCTAATGATACCCTATGGAGAAGTTCATACTTCCCACATTGCGGGTCGCTGCGCCGGAGGTGCCCAATTTAACACTAGCGCAGAACTACGTCACTGTGCGGGACCCGCGGTGATCTGCGTCAGCTCGGAAGTCATGTTAGTCTATGTTGACGCAGGTTTTTACATTACGCTACCGCATACACGAAGCAGGAAGTGACCGCAAACGTGCACTTTTTTTTTGTTAAATCACCAGCATGCAAGAAAATACTCACAATAATTTTGATAGCACTTTTTCACCAAATTGTAGGTACTTTTTCATTTGTAAAATGCTTAAAAGTTATTTTAAATAGAAGATGAATCTCCTAGGAGATAACTCAGAAGAAAAGGTGAATTCTATTTGGGCGTTCGTGTGTGTAAGTGTATGTGCCCGTGTGCGAAGAGCAGGCATGTGCAGAGGGGGAAGGGGGGGGGGCTCTGGGTGCCCAAGCACCCCCCCCCCTTTAATACACCCAAAAAAAAGCCCCTCGGCTGCAAAAAATAAGCCCCGCCTCGGCCGCAATAACCCTGCCCATCGCACACAGGAAGCCCCATCTGGGACACTTTGGAGTAAAGAGGATACAGGATTCCTAGTGTAACCATCCCTGCAGCTGCGTGGGAGCAGGTAAGATGGTCTCTCCCTGACAGCAGTGACCTCTAGCTCCTCAGCATTCACAGGGACCTCTCCCTTAACCCTGAACCCACAGTGACCTCTCCATCCACCCAGGACCCATACTGACCTCTTCCTCCCCAGCATTAGCACTGCAGTGATCCTGCCCCCCCCCCCCACCCCAGCACCCACAGTGACCTCTTCCTCCCCCAATGGCACCCTTCTTGCCCTCAGCAGCACCCATAGTGACCTCCCTTAGCACCTAAACTGACCTCTCCCTCCCCCAGCACCCTCCAATTACCTCTCCCTTCCCCAGCACCCCCAATTACTTCCCCTTCCTGCAGCACCCAGACTGATGTCTACTGACCTCTACTTCTCCCAACATCCACCCACACCCCTTTCCCCAATAGCTGACACGCAGTACTCACACTCACATTACACCAAGTACCTGCATCCAGGCCTAACATTGCACCCACTACTCACACCTACACACAGCCTCTACATGGGACCCACTATCTTCACCAAGCACCCACTTAACTAGTACCCACACCCAAATTACCTGCATTTAATGCCTACCCATAACCAGCACCCAGTACAGGCATGGCATCAAGTATTCGCACACATGTCACACCCAGTACCTGCACCCAGCACCCACATAACATCCGCTACATGCACCCAGATCTCACATGGCATTAAGTACCTGCAATCAACACCCGCATGACACTTGATACCCACCCATAGCCACAACCCCCATGACACTCTGTACCCACACTCAGAACCCACATGGCTCCCAGCCTCAGCATTCAGCACCCACATGACAACCAATACCCCCCTGGCCAGAAATGAGGAGGGGGATTGTATGGCAACCTGTGACAGGTCCGACTGACACTACACAATTGAATGCAGCCAGCACTTCTGTGACTGAATGGGTGTCAAGCAGAGGGGCTCGGTTTGGAACAGTTGGAAAGGCGGGAAAGGGGGGGGGTGAAGGTCACATGTCACTGCAGGGCAAGAGATCTCCTGCCTGACCTGAAGGTCCCCCACCGGGGGAAGGGGGGTTAAATTTGAGCACCCCCCACTTAAAGTGAACCTCCGGACTAAAAATCTACTCAGCAGAACTGAAAAGGCTTGGTGTTTCTTTAACAGTTTCACAGCATCAGATCTTTGTTTTTTTTTACCAAAGCATCATTTTTAGCTGCATTTTTAGCTAAGCGCCACCCATCAAAGAAAACTGCCCGAGCTTTTTTTCCCTGATGCTGTGAAAAGCATGATGGGATTTCCTATGTTGTTATTCACGTTGCCTAGCAACTGGGAGGGGTGATCAGCACACAGGACAGTTGGAACTATGTCTCATGCTCCCTGTCACCTCCTTTCAACCAAAAAGATGGCTGCCCTCATGAAATCAAACATTTGCCTGTTCTTTTAAACAGGGTGGGTAAGGGATTATATTACTTATCTATTTTAATTAACATAACTAATGTAACTTAATGACAGTATGTTTGTTTAGGCTGGAGTTCCTCTTTAAGGACCCTCTGCATGGCCCTGGTGAAGAGGATGAAGAGGGTCACCAAAATCAGGTTTCGCTCAGGGCGCTGTTAAACCTTGTATATATACAATGCTTTATACT
The DNA here is from genome assembly GCF_040937935.1 of Hyperolius riggenbachi. Taxonomy (NCBI): domain Eukaryota; kingdom Metazoa; phylum Chordata; class Amphibia; order Anura; family Hyperoliidae; genus Hyperolius; species Hyperolius riggenbachi. Next base: position 100,409,844 of record NC_090650.1, on the reverse strand, counting down.
GCTTGACCAGAGCAGATATTTTTACTTTCTAATAGATCGGCAACATTTTATTTTGTCGTTCATATATTAATGTGTTCAATGCAACAATTTTGTGGCAATTGCAAAATATGTATTTCTGATGGTACATATAGTATTTTATGTTTATATTTTTTGTATCCCTACTATCATGCAAAGTGGGTAATTACATCATTCTAATGAGTCTACTATGCATGCACTGCTGGCTGACCTGTTTTGGAGATAGCATTCAATCAGGTAAGTGGAAAATCTTTTTCAGTCACTAATCCTGTACCTTGAAAAAAGCAACATAATGTTTTCCCTTCCTTCTGACTGCAGTATGTGGCACCAAGTTATCCATAAAAATTAAAAGACAGAAAAATAATTATTGTTGCAGATGATGACTTTTATTAGTTAAAGAGGAACTCCAACCTAAACAAACATATTGTCATTAAGTTACATTAGTTATGTTAATTAAAATAAATAGGTAATATAATCTCTTGCCCACACTGTTTTAAAAGAACAGGCAAATGTTTGATTTCATGATGGCAGCCACCTTTTTGATTGAAAGGAGGTGACAGGGAGCATGAGACACAGTTCCAACTGTCCTGTGTCCTGAGCACCTCTCCCAGTTGCTAGGCAACATGAATAACAACATAGGAAATCCCATCATGCTCTGCACAGCATCAGGGGAAAAAAACCTGGGCTTTTTTTCTTTGATGGGTGGAGCTTAGGTAAAAATGCAGCTAAAAATGATGCTTTGGTAAGAAAAACAAAGTTCTGATGCTGTGAAACCGTTAAAGAAACACCAAGCCTTTTCAGTTCTGCTGAGTAGATTTTTAGTCCGGAGGTTCACTTTAACCAAATATGATTCGAGAACGCTCAAAATATATACTAGTAAATATCTAAAGATTTCGAGAACACTGAGGTCTCTTCATCAGGAATCATGTGATAGCATCATACCTAAAGAGGAGAAAAGAGTGTTACAAAAAGTGTACTTCTGAAAATATATATAATTAGGCAAAAAGGTATTGCCTATAACATTTTTTTCTCCCTTCTAGGGATACAGATGAAAACTTGGCCGCACCAAGCATTTATGTTTATGGAAAAAGTATGAAGGTGGTGCTGTTAGGCTTGTTCATTTGATCATTTTTCCCAGTTTATGGAGGCTTAAAGGAAGGATCAGAGGAAAAAAAAAGTTCTACTTACCCGGGGCTTTCTCCAGCCCCTGGCATCTGATTTGTCCCTCGCCGCAGCTCCGGTGTTCCAGGGTCCCCTCTGTTGCATATGCTGACCTTGCCAGGTCGGCAAGTACTGGGCATGTGATCACACTCACGTGGTCTAGAGCGTTCTGTGCAGGCGCAGAAGTACTGCACCTGCGCAGATTGCTCCAGACCATGCAATAAACATTAAAGGTATTTATTCGCAAAGGGGTCAAACTGCCTGCACCAAGGCGATATTTACCATAAGGTACTGTAGACACGTGTCTACAGGTGCCTGATGCTGGAAAGGAGGCTCACTCCCTTCCTCCTTCCCTATTCAGAATCCTGATGAGAGTATAAATGAGAGATTACTCACCCTGCTCTCAAATTCCACTGACCAGATCTCCCTTCAGTCAAGGGCACCACTAGCTACTTATTATTGAAAGTACTTCTGGCTACCTAATACAAAGGGGCACCTGTAGCTACCTATGACGGGCAAGGGAAGTAATGGAGAAGTGACAGCTGAGCCAGCCAGCACACTTGTAGTGTGGTTTGGTGGGGGTTTGTAGGTTCATGGAGGGCGAAGTCTAAGGGGCAAAGACATCTGCGCCTATAGACTCCTGTGAGGTAAATCAAGGCCTGGCCACCGCTATAGAATTACCAAATTTTCTGTGAGGCTCTTGTAGTGATACAGTATATTCACACTTTACTTGTACTGATATATTTATTCAATTCAATGTGTGTATGTTGCCTGCAAATGTTCAGGTACTAGCTGTCAGGGGCGCCGCGAGGCACCAAGCAGACCACGTGGCCGCTTAAGGCCTCAAGGTCTTAGGGGCCTCGGCGGCTCCATGACGTCGGCGTGACGTCACTGTTTTCCCGCAGCCCCGCGGGGCTGGCAGAGCAGAGCAGGGCTACGGGAAGATGGCCGCCGCCGAAGCCCTGCTCTGGAGACTATTTATGTCTCCAGTACAGGGCTTCGGGTGGCCATCTTCCCGTAGCCCTGCATTCAATCAGCGCGAGAGATTGGAGGAGGGAGGGAGCTCCGTGGGAACTGCGCGCCTGAGGAGCCGGCCAGGAGAGGAGACGGGGAGAGAAGACTTCTGCCAGTGCCAGCCTGCCAGGTGAGTAAATTCTTTTCTTTTTGTAGCTCTAATTGCGTTTATCTGCTGAAAATGTGCCCTAATTGCGTTTGATATCTGCTGAAAATGTGCCCTAATTGCGTTTGATTTCTGCTGAAAATGTGCCCAAATCGCGTTTGATTTCTGCTGAAATGTGGCCCTAATTGTGTTTGATTTCTGCTGAAAATGTGCCCTAATTGCGTTTGATTTCTGCTAAAAATGTGCCCAAATTCTGTTTGTTTTCTGCTGAAATGTTGCACAAATTGCGTTTTTATTTTCTGGTGTCTGGGGTAACTGTTGCTGCATTTATTATTTAATGGTCATAGTTGGCTATATTTGCTGTGCTACGGTTAAGCTCCGCCCATACAATGTCATGGCTAAACCCATCTTTCGGTGCGCCTCAATCACTCCCACATCTATTTTTCCCCGCAAACAGCCCCTCCCCAATCCGCCCTCCTGCTCCACCCACATGTCATGGCCACGCCCACTTATTCGGGATAGCCACACCCATTTTTCGCCACGGATAGGGCCACTTCCTACAGTCCACTTGGGGCCACAAAAACCTTAGCTGCACCCCTGCTAGCTGTCAGCTATATGCTATTAGCAAATGATTGCAGTGTATGCTTTCAACACCTGATTGCTTACATGAATTATATATGGAATCAATAAAAAACTGTTATTTTTTGTTTGACTATGATACATTCAGATTCAAGAAGAGTTAAGGAACCCTGTACAATATAAATATAAACAGAAAGCAATAATTTGTAAACAATTTAAACCATATGTTTAATTGTAAATAATGCAAACAAAGATAACATATTTAATTATTAAATAGAAAAACAGAGAAACTGGTTTATTTTATAAATAATAAATGCTCATTTTCAATTTAATGACAGCTACGACAGGGGCAACATGATCTGGTATTAAAAGAACATGTCACTCAGAAGTACTGATGGGATGGAGTACACCACTCTGTCAAAGACTGTGCGAGCAACTTAAAGTGAACCTAAACCCAATAAAAAAAATGAGTTTCACTTACCTGGGGCTTTCAGCAGCTCCCTGCAGCCATCCTGTGCCCTCAACGTCACTCCCGGATCCTCTGGTCCCCTGCCGCCAGCTAGTTTCATTTTTGCCGACTCGGAGTCAGTGGGCCGCCACGTGTATCATTGCACGCATTACCGCGGTTACAGGACGCTATAGCGGGTGTCAACCCGTATCTTTGTACGCGTTGACACCCGCTGCAGCGTCCTGTAACCGCGGTAACACGTGCAATGATACATGTGGTGGCCCGCCGACTCCGAGCCATAAAAAAACGAAACATGTCTGATCTCCCGCTCGATCGTTTTGCCGCTCGATTCCTGATAGCAGTGGATGGAAAAAGATAAGAAAAACGAGCGGAAGATTAGAGAATCGACTGCAGAATCGAGCGGCAAAACGATTGAACGAGAGAATCGAGCAGCAAAAATTAGCCATGTATGCCCAGTTGGAGCCGTGCAAATTGCAGTGCATTTGACAGCTGCTGATGGTGTGTGGCTGTTACATAGTTACAGCCACACACCATCACACACCAAACGAGCCGTGTATGCCCAGCATTACTGAGCCACTTCCACAATGTCTGGCTGTGGATCCGGCCATAGAATATGTAGATCAAGGTGGTTTCAATTTGGTTAGGATCTGGGAAATTCAGAGGCCAAGTAATTGAGCATGGTTGCAGTCACCAGGCATCTGCTCTGGATCCACATCTGCAACAAGGTTTGCTGCCCAGCCATTTTAACACACATCTGGAAGACCCATGTTAATTTGGATGGTGTGCTGATTAGCCTGCACCAACCTGCACAGCCAACATTTACCTCTCACAGCAATGACTCGTGCTGCCCCACAGTAACCATGCTGGGTTGTCACAAAATTTCTGCCCATTAAATCATGGTACACTTTAACCACAGCAACACGTGACCAATTCAAAAACTCCATTTCCAAAATGCTGCTCAGTAGCTAATGATTGTGCTTTTTTCAATGTCTTTTTTCCAAATGAAAGCAATGGTTGCTGTATTGGCAACTTTCTGATATCTGATATCCTATCTTAAGAACCCACTAATGACACATGCATTTGTTCATTGGCTGTTTTCATGACATCAGAGGTACAGTTAGGTCCATAAATACTTGGACGCATTTTTTTCTAATTTTAAGTTCTGTACTTTATCACAATGAATTTTAAATGAAACAACTCAGATGCAGTTGAAGTGTAGACTTTCAGTGTAAATTTAGTGGAGTGATCAAAACTATTGCATAAAATGTGAGGCAACTAAAGCATTTTTTAACACAATCTCTTCATTTCAGGGGCTCAAAAGTAATTGGACAAATTAAATAACTGGAAATAAAACGTTCATTTCTAATACTTGGCTGAAATCTTATTGCTGGCAATGACAGCCTGAAGTCTTGAACTGATGAGCATCACCAGATGCTGGGTTTCCTCCTTTTCTATTGCTCTGCCAGGCCTTTACTGCGTCAGGTTTCAGTTGCAGTTTGTTTGTGGGCCTTTCTGTCCGAAGTGAAGTGCATGCTCAGTTAAGATCAGGTGACTGACTTGGCCATACAAGAATTTTCCACTTCTTTGCTTTAATAAACTCCTGGGCAGCTTTGGCTGTATGTGTTTGATCATTGTCAATCTGTATCATGAAACACCACCAATCAATTTGACTGCCTTTAGCTGGATTTGAGCAGATCGTATGTCTCTGAACACCTCAGAATTCCTTGTGCCACTGGCAGCTATTCACGTCCAAGCAATCACAAAGTATCCACCGTGTTTTTAAGATGATGTGGTATGCTTTGGATAATGAGCTGTTCCACTCCTTCTCCATACATTTTTCTTGCCATCATTCTGGTAGAGGTTGATCTTGGTTTCATCTCTCCCAAAAAATTTTTCCAGAACTGTGCTGGCTTTTTTAGATGTTATTTAGCAAGTCCAATTTAGCCGTATTATTCTTGAGGCTTATAAGTGGCTTTCACATTTCAGTGCACCAGGGGCGTTTCTAGGGTCCTTGGAGATCAGTGGCTCCTGTGGGCACCAGGCGGGGAGGCGCGCGCCGCGGGAAAAAATGGGCGTGGCCATGCGGTGAGTGGGCGTGGCCATGGGTGGGGCCAAATGTACATGAACTTAGCAGCGGTGTAAGCTACGGATAACGGGCCTGCCCATCGAAATATTGGACGGAGCCCCCTGTCCTTTATTTCGATCATTTACAATCAGTATAGGCATAGATCAAAGATGTATACGCACATACAATTTTGATTGGTCAATCACTGACCCCCAATTTCCCACCCCCGTGCAGTAAGTGGGCCAACAGACAATGAATTTTATGAACAGAGCTAAAATTGGCTAATCAAAATTGTATGTGTGTACCAGGCTTTACAGCTAATACTGTACATACTGAAAGTAGCAGGGATCAGCATACAATACAGCTGGTTTACAATCAATAAAGGCACAGAGTAACACCTTACACTGTACACACTGGAGGTAAATCAGCACACAGTGCAAGCACTAGAGAACAGCGTATACTGTACATACTGTAGGCAGCAGAATTCAGCACACTGCAGCTAGCGTGCCAAAAATATGACGATCACGTTGTGCGGCGTGCTTATCGCGCCGCACCAAAAAATGGGTGGGCCATGGACCAGAATATAGGTGTGGTAACGAGTGGAGACAAATTTACATGAACCTAGCAATGGTGGGACATCAGATTAGGACAGTGGTGGCGAACCTTTTGGAGGCCGAGTGCCCAAACTGCAACCCAAAAGTCACTTACCGGTATCTATCGCAAAGTGGCAACAGCAATTTAAACTAAATACTGTACAAACGTTTTAACTCATACATGAACATTATGGAAAATCCAAGTTGAAAATAAACTGTGAAGATAAACAATTTCATCCATCCTACTCCTGAAAAATGTATTCAATTTTTTAGAACCTCCCAGTTTTATTTTCTGTTTTAAAACGCTAAAAAAGTAGGTTTAATGCTATTGTCTCATAAGGATTCAGCTTTTCCCATAGTCTCGCAGTTAGCAATCATGTGACCCCCAACAAGACATATTCAGCAATCATGAGGCCCCCAACAAATCAGGAGGCCCCCAACAAGACAAATTCAGCAATCATGAGGCCTCCAACAAATCATGAGGCCCCCAACAAGACAAATTCAGCAATCATGAGGCCCCCAACAAGACAAATTCAGCAATCATGAGGCCCCCAACAAATCATAAGGCTCCCAACAAGACACATTCAGCAGTCATGAGGCACATAAATAGACAGCATTTCACATAAATAGGCAGAATGCCCCCTTAATATGGTAGCCCCCCAAGTTAGGTAGTGAGTGACAGGGACCCCCAGGTTAGCTAGTGAGTGACAGGCGCCTCCAGTTAGGTAGTGAGTGACAGGGACCCCGATAGTGAGTGACAGGGAGCACCTTTAGGTAGTGAGTGAGTGCCAGGGAGCCCCTTTAGGCAGTGAGTGAGTGACAGGAAGCCCCTTTAGGCAGTGAGTGAGTGCCAGGGAGCCCCTTTAGGCAGTGAGTGAGTGCCAGGGAGCCCCTTTAGGCAGTGAGTGAGTGACAGGAAGCCCCTTTAGGCAGTGAGTGAGTGACAGGAAGCCCCTTTAGGCAGTGAGTGAGTGACAGGGAGCCCCTTTAGGGAGTGAGTGACAGGGAGCCCCTTTAGGCAGTGAGTGAGTGACAGGGAGCCCCTTTAGGGAGTGAGTGAGTGACAGGGAGCCCCTTTAGGGAGTGAGTGAGTGACAGGGAGCCCCTTTAGGGAGTGAGTGAGTGACAGGGAGCCCCTTTAGGGAGTGAGTGAGTGACAGGGAGGCCCTTTAGGGAGTGAGTGAGTGACAGGGAGGCCCTTTAGGGAGTGAGTGAGTGCCAGGGAGCCCCTTTAGGAAGTGAGTGAGTGCCAGGGAGCCCCTTTAGTGAGTGAGTGCGTGCCAGGGAGCCCCTTTAGGGAGTGAGTGAGTGACAGGGAGGCCCTTTAGGGAGTGAGTGCGTGCCAGGGAGCCCCTTTTATGGAGTGATTGAGTGACAGGGAGGCCCTTTAGGGAGTGAGTGAGTGCCAGGGAGCCCCTTTAGGAAGTGAGTGAGTGCCAGGGAGCCCCTTTAGGAAGTGAGTGAGTGCCAGGGAGCCCCTTTAGGAAGTGAGTGAGTGACAGGGAGCCCCTTTAGGAAGTGAGTGAGTGACAGGGAGCCCCTTTAGGCAGTGAGTGAGTGCCAGGGAGCCCCTTTAGGCAGTGAGTGAGTGACAGGGAGCCCCTTTAGGCAGTGAGTGAGTGACAGGGAGCCCCTTTAGGGAGTGAGTGAGTGACAGGGAGGCCCTTTAGGTAGTGAGTGAGTGACAGGGAGGCCCTTTAGGTAGTGAGTGAGTGCCAGGGAGCCCCTTTAGGGAGTGAGTGCGTGCCAGGGAGCCCCTTTAGGGAGTGAGTGCGTGCCAGGGAGCCCCTTTAGGGAGTGAGTGCGTGCCAGGGAGCCCCTTTAGGGAGTGAGTGCGTGCCAGGGAGCCCCTTTAGGGAGTGAGTGCGTGACAGGGAGCCCCTTTAGGGAGTGAGTGAGTGACAGGGAGCCCCTTTAGGGAGTGAGTGAGTGACAGGGAGCCCCTTTAGGGAGTGAGTGACAGGGAGCCCCTTTAGGGAGTGAGTGCGTGCCAGGGAGCCCCTTTAGGGAGTGGGTGCGTGCCAGGGAGCCCCTTTAGGGAGTGGGTGCGTGCCAGGGAGCCCCTTTAGGGAGTGGGTGCGTGCCAGGGAGCCCCTTTAGGGAGTGGGTGCGTGCCAGGGAGCCCCTTTAGGGAGTGAGTGAGTGACAGGGAGCCCCTTTAGGGAGTGAGTGAGTGACAGGGAGCCCCTTTAGGGAGTGAGTGAGTGACAGGGAGCCCCTTTAGGGAGTGAGTGAGTGAGTGACAGGGAGCCCCTTTAGGTAGTGAGTGAGTGACAGGGAGCCCCTTTAGGGAGTGAGTGAGTGCGTGCCAGGGAGCCCCTTTAGGGAGTGAGTGAGTGACAGGGAGCCCCTTTAGGGAGTGAGTGAGTGACAGGGAGCCCCTTTAGGGAGTGAGTGAGTGACAGGGAGCCCCTTTAGGGAGTGAGTGAGTGACAGGGAGCCCCTTTAGGCAGTGAGTGAGTGACAGGGAGCCCCTTTAGGGAGTGAGTGAGTGCGTGCCAGGGAGCCCCTTTAGGGAGTGAGTGAGTGCGTGCCAGGGAGTCCCTTTAGGGAGTGAGTGCGTGCCAGGGAGCCCCTTTAGGGAGTGAGTGAGTGAGTGAGTGAGTGAGTGACAGGGAGGCCCCCCTCTAGCCGCCGCCGCTCCCCCCCTACCTCTCAGCAGACCTCAGGATCAGCGGCGACCCGACCAGATGTACGAGCGGGCGCTGGACGCACCCGCTCGATATGCGGAAGTGATGTCACTTCCGCATATCAGTGCGGGCGCTGGGTCCTAGCGCCCGCACAATTGGTCGCCGGCTCGCCGCCTGATCCTGAGGTCTGAGAATGTCAGTGACGCGGCGGCTGGAGGGAGCCGCTGAGTCTTGACAGAGGGGGCGGCCGGGCGGAGATCCGTGGCACCCCAGGAAAGATTGGGGGCATGTGCCCCCCTAAAACAGGGCTAGCGACGCCCCTGCAGTGCACCCTCTCTATTTACTTTCATGCAGTCTTCTCTTTATGGTAAACTTGGATATCAATACGCCTACCCCCTGGGGAGTGTTGTTCACTCGGTAGGCTGTTGGTCTAGGCCACGTTTGTCGAGCTCCAGGCCTGGAGGGCCAGATCCATGCCAGTGTTTAGGATGGACTGAGAAAGAAAAGAATGTGTTCTACCTGATGGACCACACCTTTCCTGATTCAGACCCATCAAATTATTTGAGCTGTATCAAAAATGTGTGAGGATCTCGGCCCTCCTAGGACCGGTTTGACATACCTGGTCTAGGCTAATAAATGGTTTTGTTGCCTCACATTTTTATGCAGTCATTTTGTTCTCCCCACTAAATTACCATATTTTTCAGACTATAAGATGCTAGATACTAAATCTAGCTGCATCCATGGTACAGGAGTGTCCTATGGACCTTTAACCTCCCCCCAGGATGTCTCAATCTAAGTTACACTGTCCAGCTACACTAACCTCTGCTGCAGTGGTGTTCAGATACCCCCGATCACGAATTTGAGTAAATTCAGCCACGGCAGAATTGAAATCCGGATAGGCCGTTTAATCAGGGCTCTGAATTCGAGTCGGATTTTAGCCAAGATTACATGTAGATTACATGTAGATTTGACTTTAACACTAATAGAAAATCCCCCATACATGCTACAATCACCAAAATTGCAAGAATTATAAAGGTGATCAGTGGCTACAACATAAAAAAAAATCAAAAAGAACCTTAGTTTTTGAGAAAATCGATTTTAAAGTTTCAAATGAAAAAAGTATTCATGATTAAAAACCACCAAAACCCGCCGACTTTAGCGGTTAATAGGAAAGCCCCCTTAAATGCTAGAAACACCAAATTTGCCAGATATGTTAAGAAGAACAGTGGTAACAAGAGATAAAATAATTTCAAAAAGACCTTATAGTTTTTGAGAAAATTGATTTTAAAGTTTCAAAGGAAAAAAGTATACATGTAAATGCGGTAAATACATTAACTGTCATTTACTGCATTTAAATGTATACTTTTTTTCCTTTGAAACTTTAAAATCGTTTTTTTTCCTTTAAACTATAAGGTCTTTTTGAAAAAAAAAAAAAACACAGTGTTTCTAGCGTGGAAGGGGGCTTTGCTATTAACTGCTAAAGTCGGCAGGTTTTCAGGTAATAATCATGGCCCGTGATCATGGCTAAATTCATGATCACAAGCCTGATTTGGACCACGATCACGGGCGCATTCGGAACGGAAGCCGTGATCAACAGGTGATCACGAATTCGAAATACGACCTCGAGGCCGTTAAGAGCAATACCCCTCTGCTGCCTCCAACAACTACACTAACCCCTGATACCCCCACCCTGGGCCAATTCTAGACTTTTTGCCACCTGAGGCAAACTTGGGAGAAACCGCTGCCCCCCCAGCCTGTCGGTGTGGGGGGCCGCCGAGCTGGAGGGGGTAGCGGGGAGGAAGAGGGCATTGGGCACAGCGGCGGGGAGGGGAGTCACCCCCCCTCACCTGAGTCCCCCGATCTGCTCTCCCCTTCTAGCTTTTAAGTGCAGCAGCAGCGTATTAATACCAGGCAGTGGGCGAGGATGACTCACCTCTTCCGCGTTCCAGCATGCGTTCCACTCTCGTCACTTCCTGTAAAGCCGTCCACTTACAGTACAGTGGGTGGCATTGCAGGAAGTGACAAGATTGGAACGCACGCTGGAACACGGAAGAGGTGAGTCATCCTCACCTGCTGCCTGGTATTAATACGCTGCTGATACACTTACATTTTGCAGATGTTTGCTGTTATGCGGATATCCTTGATACGCTACCAAATTCTCTGATTGGTTAAATACTTTTGATTTAGAAGTATTGGACCAATCAGAAAATGCAAATCATAACACCGCAGAAGTTTTAGACCAATCACAAGACTCAGATACTACCGAGTTTTTCTGAGGCTTGTGATTGGCCTAAAATTTCCAATTTCAGGCCAATCACAAGACTTGGAATTCAGAAATACTCGGTAGTATTGGACCAATCAGAGAATGCAGAGGTTTATAGCGGAAATCGGAATTCCACAGAAAATTTCAGGCCAATCACAAGACTTGGTGAAACTCGGTAGAATGTGAGTCTTGTGATTGGTCTAAAGTTTCTGCGGTATTATAATTTCTGCAGAAAAATTCTGTGATTGGTCCAATGCTTCGAGCTCTGTGATTGGCATAAAATTTCTGAGTGGCAGTGTTGTAGCATTTCCACAGAATATTGATTTCCGAGGTGATTTCTGATTACCTGTATAGAAACACGATTTCCAATTGGATACTCAGAAAATGGTATTCCGAGGAAATGTTCAACCATCCCTGTATGTATATAGCACCTCTAGGATTTTTAACGCTTACCTGATCAAGGTTATTTTTCATATACAATTGGGGCATTTCCAGTTAGAATTTGTGATGGTATATATTCCCCTTATACTTGTTTCGGAGTGACGTATTACCATAATGTAACTCAACTAAGTTTTCTTTGATTAGAAATCATTAGTGACAGTAGATAATCATCGTCACGACCATTAGTTACAGTAGATAATTATCGTCATGACCATTAGTGACAGTAGATAATCATTATCATGATAATAAAGCAAAAAACATTTTAAAACAGACTGAAAAAATAGCAGGTTTTAGGAAACCTTTTACTAAAAGACAAATAGGTCTTTTGTTCATTTGAAATTAATGAGATCAATCCATTGATCCATCCAAGTGATAGATTTTCAATAACACTACAAGGCAATTTTTTTTTTACTCAAATGGTTAACACACCAACCAGAGGCACATGCTTGGTTTGATTTGGTCATTTTATATAGACTAGATATTATGTATAATGTGCAAGTTTGAGGACACTTTATTATTTTTATTATTATTGATTTTTCTAGTGCTATGGATCTGTACAACAAAATACAATAGAAATGAACAATACAAGTGTTAACAAACAAGATCGTGGTGGATTACCGCTGATGCAATGAATAAATCGACTTTAGATTTTTACACAGGGGTGGAAGATTTGTACACACATTGCACAGCATTAAAAGACAGAAGGGGAAAGGGAGCCATGGCCAAAAGCCCTTACAGTCTATAGATTTAAGGGATGGGACGGTAAGTGAAGGGAAGCTATGTATAAGATGGTAAAAATTGGGGTTAAAGGAGAGTATGCTTGCCTGAAGAGGTGCATTTTCAGGTTGTACCTAAAAAGGGTAAGTGTGAGTGAGTGGCAGATGTGTTGGGGGAGAAAGTTTCAGAAGAGGGGAGAGGATCAAGAGAAATCTTGTAAGCAGGAGTGAGAAGAGGTGACCAGAGAGGCGTACCTCATGCAGGCTTGGTTTTGTTCTGGCACTGTATTTGGCCTGAGGAAGTGGGCAGGGTCCCACGAAACGCATTGCCTAGTGCTTGATAAAAATTTGTTATCTTCACATACATACTTACGTCACATACTTAATAAAAATGTGTTATCTTCACATACAAATCCGTCGTCACCTCAACCGTTTTCTATTTTAGCTGTTTTTAACACAGGTTTATCACCATTTGGGTGCCTCTTCCCCCCTTTTTTTACCCACCCTCCTTTGGGAGGGGTGTTCTATCTTTGGTTAGGTGTTTTTTCCACCCTTTAACCAATTTGGAATCCTTTGCTAAGAGTGCGACCGCATCTAGTGCATCTGGACACCTGAGTGGAGTCGGGGTTGTTGATCTCCACCTGATCTTCAGTGGTTGGTTGCCTGTCTACAACCTCCGTTTGTGAGTACCACTCTCTACTAGAATTTCTGACTCCCTGTTGTTATCTGCTACACCCAGTGATCTGCAAACTTGGCTCTCCAGCTGTTAAAGAGACACTGAAGTGAAAAAAAAAATGATGATATTATGATTTGTATGTGTAGTACAGCTAAGAAAAAAAACATTAAGATCAGATACATCAGTCTAATTGTTTCCAGTGCAGGAAGAGTTGAGAAACTCCAGTTGTTATCTCTATGCAAAAAAGCTATTAAGCTCTCCGACCAACTTGGTCGTGGAGAGGGCTGTTATCTGACTTTTATTATCTCAACTGTAATTGAACTGTTTACTTTTCCTCTAGCAGAGGAGAGTTTATTACTTCACAGACTGCTCTGAAAGACTCATTTTGAATGCTGAGTGTTGTGTAATCTGGACATATTATAGAGTGATGCAATGTTAGAAAAAACACTATATACCTGAAAATAAAAATATGAGAATATTTTCTTTGCTGCTAATCTTCTAGTAATTATTCATAGTACACAACCAATTCATTATATCATATATTTTTTTCGCTTCAGTGTCTCTTTAAGGAACTACAAGTCCCACAATGCATTGCAGGAGTCTGACAGCCACAGTAATGATTCATAAAGGCAAATGCATTGTGGGATTTGAAGGTCCTTAACAGCTGGAGAGCCAAGTTTGCAAATCACTGTGCTACACCAAAGGGGGCTCCCGTTGTCTCTGTGTTTCTTTCTCAGGGTGTCTTTTTTTGATCATCCTACACATCCCTGACCAGAGAGGAAGACAGGAGAATATTGTTAGTAGAGTGGAAATTACATGTAGTATGGTATCTGGAAATAAGGTTATTTAAATTGGAAGGAGCTAGGTTGTAAAGAGATTTGTAGGGAAGAGTCAGGGTTTTGAATTGTGTCCATGATGGACGTTAGCAGGGCTAAATTGTTTGTTGGTAGGCCACAGAGCAAAGGGTTGCAATAGCGTAGTCGTAAAATAATCAGTACATTCATCAGAAGTTTGGTAGTGTCCTATGTGAGAAAACGACCGATGCGAAAGATGTATTTGAGGTGGAGATGATAAGAAGAGGATAGTTTGTCAATGTGTGGTATGAATGAGTGACTCAAGCCCAGTAATACATTTAGGCAGTGAGCCTGGGGGATAGGCGTTATTGCAGTTCCATCAACAGAGATTGTGATGTCAAGCAGGGGCATTGAAATGTGAGGTAGGAAGTTTACCATTTCAGTCTTGTCCATATTGAGTTTTAGAATATGGGAGGACATGAAGGAGGAGATTGCACTGAAACAGCCAGAAACATGAGCTGTTGGAGTACATAAGTCCGGAGCTGAAAGGTAGATTTTGGTGTAGTCAGTATATAGGTGGTACTGGAAGCCAAAGGAACTGATGACCTAACCCAGACCATATGTGCAGATAGGGAAAAGGAGCTGAACTCCCACACTGCCCCACAGCCTCACCATGGAGAACGGGTAGGTCTATAATCTTTTCCTTATTTGGCATTAACGTTACTAAGCTGGATAAAATAATGTTTGTTTTTTTTAAAGCAGCATGCAGTGCCAGAAATCTTTCCTCTATTTAAAGCTACAAGACCACTGTTTTTCTTCTTCCTGAGCACACGTTATTTTCTAGAACGCCCGGTCTACTGAATCCACTCTTCGTCTGGAAACTCTGAACAGACACATATCAATCCATAGTGCCCTTTTTGAACTGAGCCTTGGGGAACTTCAATAGTAAGGGGACATGGAAAGGAGGTGGTGCCGGAGTAAGCTACTCTGAAGGTCCTGACTGTGAGATAAGAGGCAAACCAAGAAAGGAGAAGGCCCTGAATGTCCATGGATGAAAGGATTTGGAGAAGGAGAGGATGGTCAACTCTGTTGAAGGCTGAGAAAGGTCTAGGAGGATGAGAATGGAGTAATTGGAGGTCATCAAACAGAAAATTAGCAGTGTGGTGATGGACTGAGTCAGTGTAAACATGGCGCTCAAGCAATGTGGAAGAGGAGGGGCGGAGGGAGCTGGGGCAGTAGTTGGACAGGGAAGAGGGGTGAAGAGAAGGTTTTTTTGAGTATAGGTGTTATGATCGATTGCTTGAATGTGGATGGAAAGATGCCTTTGGTGAACGAAAGGTTGAAGAGCGAAGTTAAAGCAGGTGAGATGGCAGAGCATAGGTGAGTAATAAGGTGAGAGGGAATGGGGTTGAGGGGACAAGTAGTGGGATGTGATTTAGAGATGAGAGAGGTGGAGACAGTGAGGTTTGATAATGGTGAGAACCCAGTTAAGGAGTAAATAAAGTTTGTGGTTGGAATGGGGAGAGATGGCTGCTGCATTAAGCTTTTCCTGATTTTAGTGATTTTGCCACTAAAGAAGGAGACAAAGTCCTCATGAGATCCTGGGAGTGGGAGGTGGGGGCCCGTCGGGGTCTACCCTCCCATTGACATGTGTTTTAAAGCTCTGATGTATTTGCTATTAAATGTGCTATGATTAAGGACCTTTCTAGGTCCAAAACATGTCAGCAGAGTGTTCCTTTTGCTGCTCTGGGATAAGTCCCCAATAAATTTTGCACAACATTGAAGCGGACCCCCTTTTCTTTTTTCATTGATCTGTGGGGTGGTCCAGCTCTGTCCTTCCAGCAAGTGCAGCGGTATACCTGCCTTCACATCGGGCCCGAGGAGGTAATTGAAGGTAGCAAAGAGTAGTTTAAGTTTGTGGGACTGTGAGGAGATTATGGAGGAAAAGTATGAGTGTTTGGCTGCTGAGAGGTCCTGTCTGAGAATGTGCAGAGCCTCTTTGTAACTCTGGAAGTGCTAAGGTAAATTATTTTTTCATTGGCGCCATTCAGCTATCAGGGAATGGTGTTTCAGTAGTTTGATCTCCTCATTAAACCAGGGTTGTTGATGGGCCCAGCGATGGTAGACCATGGAGGAGGGAGCCACAGAGTCAAAGGCTGAAGTTAAGGTGTTGTGAAGGAGAGTAGAGTAGAGTAGGGTAGAGTAAGTAGAGGATCAAGAGAGGTTGATACTGTCTGGAGGTTGAGACTGTGAATGTTTCTGAACTTGTGTAGTTCTGCCGTGGGGATGTGTAGGGACTCAATGGAAGGCTATTGAGTGTGAATAAGCTATGATCAGACAGTTGGAGGGAAGAGTTGGTGAGGTTGGATAGGGAACAGCATCCAGTGAAGATTAGGTTAAAGTGGACCCAAATGAAAAATACAAGTTTTCAGAAAAAAATCTATTTTCTAAATTATAATAATAAATAAATAGCAGCCTTTTTTCAGCTGCATGATGACAAATATAATAATATTTTACATTTATTGGAGGAACCACTCCCTTCCTTTCATATTGCCGGGACAGAATCCGGCAAACTGATGGAGTAGGTGGTGTCCGGCAATGGAGGAATTGCTAATGGCTGCCACCTGTATAACCCTAGTTATGAAAAGAGAAGGGTGAAAAGCATGCACTGAAATGCTCATAGGCTTGAAGGAGTGTTTATTTATCTTTGTATGTGTCCGAGTGGTGCAACTAAATATCTGGAATAAAAAAATTGTTTGGTTTGGGTCCGCTTTAAGTGTGTGGCCGTCAGCATGGGTTGCAGTGGTGGACCAAAGTGTGAGGTCAAGGGAGGGGATAAGTGACATGAGGTGTTTGTGTCATTGGGGATGTTGAAGTCAGTGGACAGGAAGATTGGAAGCCATGCAGAGAAATGTGTAAGCATACAGAGGCACCAGTAGGATAAAAATCACTAAAATGGTTAAAAACTGAAGAGGCAGTGTTGGAATTACCTCATCCAAGTAGACAGAAAATACTGTTGATAATATTCAACAAAAATTATTTATTAGCATACATATTCCAAAAGTGCTGTGCAACGCGTTTTGCAGGCATATCTCGCTTCATCAGGCTATAAACGGAGAATATATCTATCGCAGGTATAGTTCAAAGCATAGAGCCTCTGTGTCACACAGAGGCGCTAAGCTTTGAACTAGATCTGCAATAGTTATATGCTCCGTTTATAGCCTGATGAACACTTTTGGATTATGTATGTTAATAAATATTTTTTGTTGGATATTATCAACAGTATTTTGTGTCTACTTGGAAGAGGTAAGTCCACCATTGCCTCCTAAGTTTTTAAACATTTTAGCAAATTGTATCCTAATGTGTGTCTCTGTCTACTTACACGTTACCTGAGTCCACCCTACGTGGAAGGGTTTTGCCCCTTTCTTCTGATTTACAGAGAGCGACGTCTTAATCCTAAATGGGGCACAGGTCTAATCTTCCCACTTGCTCTCCCTGGCTTGTAATTATACAAATATATACTTACTTTATTATACCCATCACCAGTACATACTACACTACACTATACTGGGTGGCTCTCAGTGTCCCTCTTTTCATGCAGAGAAATGGGCTATGAAAAGACTGTCTGGACCTAGGAGGCGATACATTACAGCAATTTGAAAGTGATAGGGGGAATAGACTATAGGGGCTGTAAGAACAGTGTTGGGAAAGAATGATACCTACACCCCCACCATGTTTATTACCAGGTTTGGGTGTGTGGCTGAACTGTAGGCCACCATATGACAGTGCAACAGGTGTCTGAGGGAAGTAACCATGTTTCAGTGATTAAAAAAAAAAAGGTGAGAACATGTGAGATAAAGAGGTCATGGATATGTTCCAGTTTGTTAGTACATACAGAGCGGACATTCCTTAACTCCTTCCCATTCCCAACCGCCTAATGCCAATAGGTGTCGGGAAGGTGGCTTCCCCAGGACCACCTAACACTGATCGGCGTACAGTCCTGGGGGCGGAGATTAGCGGGGATCATGCGAGCGGATGTGCACATATCTCCGCTCAGTCAACCTGCCAGCCCCAGGCTGAAAAAAAAAAGAGAACGCACTAATCACTTGTACAGTGCTGCAATCTAGTGCAGCGCTTTACGGGGGACAGCTCTGCCACTGAGCTGTCCCCAGGAGAGGCTATCAAGCTGATCCCTCTCATAGGCTGATGCCTATGGAAGGCGATCTGTGTGATTGGCTCTCGGGGGAGGGGGGGGGGGCGGATAAAAAATAAACTATATTTTTATTACGAAAAAATAACAATAATATTTATAAAAAATCAATCAACCATAGCAGCAGCAAAGCAGCAATCAGATGCCACCAACAGAAAGCTCTGTTGGTGGCAAGAACAGGAGACCAGATTAGTTTGTGTGCCAAGTTTTATGGCCCTGCAGTGAGCTGTTAAAGCTGCAGTGGCCTGAATTGTAAAAAATGGCCTGGTCACTTGGGGTGTATAAGCCTGTGGTCCTCAAGTGGGTAATGCACCTGCTATGGGAGGGGTAAATGGGGGTGCGAGATATGTGGATAAAGTTAGTTTTATGAAGAGAGCTGTGGGGTGTGCAAGGCAGGTGAGCAGGGAAGGCTTGTCTTTGGAAAAGCTGTGACCCAGGGTTAGGCTACAGGTCATCAGCTGCAAGTAGAGAAGGGTAAGTGCTAGCAGATGAGAGGGGGAATTCAAAACTGTTTGAAGGTATATTAAGGGATGCTTTACAAAATTATATAGCACCAAATAATCTAATTCCAGTTCACCATCATGGGTTTACTAAAGAAAGGTCCTGTCTTACCAATTTGCTAAGCTTTTATGCAGAGGTGAGTGCAAATATAAATCTTGGGATAGCAAAAGACATAGCGTACTTGGAAAAAAAAGCTGCTAGTATACTACTTCCTCAGTATACATAATTTTTGAGGCCACAAGTGGAGTAAGGCGGCCATACAAAATTCATTTTTTTTAGGAATTGAGGAATCCAATTTTTTGATCTTGATTGAATAGTCACCATACACTTATGATCGATCTTTACATTTTTATATTTTTCTGTCTTTGCCAACACACCTGATCAAGTTTTTATTCCCCAAAAAATAGATTGATCATTTTTTTCCCAATTGAATTAAAGTTTATTTTTGATTTCTTATACTATGGATTACTTTTATCGAAAAAATTGAAAATGTATCAAATTGTATCATGTGTGGACACTTTTAGGCATACACTTTTTGCCACCCCACCATAGGAAGGATATTGATGTTCTGAAACAGGTACAATGATGGGCAGCTAAAGTAATCAGAGGAATGGAAGGTCTCGCCAGGAGAGATTGGACAAACTGCATTTATTTAGCCTGGAAAAAGACGATGGAGAGGTGATCTGATTAACATCTATACATACATCAAAGAGCAGTAAAAAAGCTTTTTGTCCTTGACCTTACAAAGAACAAGGGGACATGATCTGCATATGGAGGTAAAAAAAATCCCATCTATTTAGAAAGGGGTTCTTTACAGAAAGAGTGGTTAAAAAGAACCAACATTGTGGTCCTCGTGATGTCAATCATAATTTCGATTGTCGATTGAAGTGGTGATTGAAAACATGGTGTAAGGACAGATTTAAAGGCGTAATCAGGAAAATAATAGTAAAGCCGATTTACTTACCTGGGGCTTTCTCCAGCCCCTTGCAGCTGTCTGTCCCACGCTGCAAGCTCCGTTCGCAGCCGCCGGCCCGGGGTGCTCGCATGGTGCAGAGAACGACCTTGAGGTCGTCCTTACTGCGCCTGTGTGAAGTGCCGCTGTCAATCAAGCCCACGTTTTCTGCTGCATACTGCGCAGGCACAGAACGTCAGTGTGGGACAGACAGCTGTAAGGGGCCGGAGAAAGCCCCTGTAATGAGCTTACCTCCGGGATCCAGCGATGCGGTCGTCTCCTCCAGCAGACTTCTGTTTCCTGGCTTTTTCGGCTCGCCGCAACTCTCGCGTTCGCGCCGCTCCCGCAGTCTCCATCGCACCGGGGGCGGTGCAGTTTTGATGCAGGAACTTTATCTGACTGCCACCTGGAGTCAGGAAGGAATTCTTTCCTTTTTAAGGCTATCTGTCCAAGGGTTTTTCACCTTCCTCTGTATTAACTGGGAAACGAGAGGGTACAGTGTTGTACAAATTTTTTTTTTTTCTGATTGAACTTGATGAATGGATGGCTTTCTTAAACCAAATTAACTATGTACTTATCAGTTTAGGGGAAACTTTTTTTTTTCTTAAGACCTTGAACCTCTCTCTAGAAACTAACACAGGCTAATGTGTTATATACAGTATACTGTATATAATATGAACTCTCTTTGTTCCGTTAGAGAAAATGGTTAGTAAAAAAGTAGCAGATGCACAGTAAAAGCAGAAGCATTCAAGATCATTAAAAATAGGAGAAAGCATCACGGTGTCCCAGCAGTAACAGGAAGTAATTACAGCTTTCCTGGAACAAACTGGACAAACTGCTCAGAAATATTTCATAAACCATCCATTGCAGACAATGGAATTCACTATGTCTGCCTGAGTTGGCATACGCTTTCTAGTACAGTACTTTGAAAACCTTAAAGAATATCTCACAAAAGAACACTTGGACATGAAATAACACACTAATAAGATAAAGTAACATTTTTGCCCAGACTGTGTGTTTCTGGATTACTGACACAATGTAGTGAATTCTGAACACTTAATAATCATCTCCTAAGCCAAGCTACAAAACAATGCCATGAGCTTAAGCTTCATTGTTGCTGCTAACCAGCTGATAGACCACTCTTTATAGAAGTATCCAAGATTGAGACAAAATGAAGCCAAACTGCTGATTTCCTATTACTAGCTACACAGCAAGGTAGAATTTATATAAAATGTATTGGCAAATTCTCTTGAGTGTTATCATAATTTATCAGGCTACAGTTTTAAAGCGTTTGAAGCTTAATAAATTGAATATATGTAAAACAAGTAAAATAGCCTCTTTTCTTTAGGCTGGAGGACATGACATCCCTAATTTCCAAAAATAATTTGAATATAATTTCATCAAAGTTCCCTCATCATCATCTTGCCCTGTTGCCAATTCATCTAATTAATTGTTAGATGTTCAACCAGGGTTTTTTCTTTTTTTAGCATTACACAACTTTTCCAGTTTTTCTTTTAGGCTACTTTCCCACCAAGACGTTGCGTTTTAGGGGACGTTATGGTCGCATAACGTGCCCCTAACGCAACGCATGGTGGTGTTGAAGTTGGACGTCAGATTGAGCCGCGTTATGCTGCTCTCAAAGCAGCCGCACCAGGTTAGTGATAGGAAGTCCGGATCTTTTAAAGGATTCGGATCATTTGAATCGGATCATTGAAAAGATCCGGATCTTTGAACCGAATCATTTGAATCATTTTACTAGGGAAGCAGACTGGGTGAAATGACTAGCAGGACAGGACTTTCCCTGCACTGTACATTCTGTATGTTCCTGTTTCTTCCAGACAGACATCCACTGTGAACCGAATCTTTCATTGTGATGATGATGATCCGGATGATTAAACTCACAAAAAAGATCCGGATCAAATGAACGATTCGTTCATGATCCAGACAACACTTTGGGCTTGATTCACAAAGCGGTGATAACCCAGTTATCACGCCTAAAAGACTTTAGGCGTGATGACCTTTTCACCACTGAGTTATCACCGCTTTTTCCTGCTCTTCGCGCGAAGTTACCGCGCGTACGCGCGTTCGCGCGTACGCGCGTTCGCGCGTGCGCAAAGTCCCATAGGGCTTAATGGGAGCTTTGCGCGAAGCGTCGGGTACTGCGCGCGCACTTACGCGCGTACGCGCGGTAACTTCGCGCGAGTTTCTTCTTATCATGCCTAAAGTGAGTTTAGGCGTGATAAGGGCCTTTTCACCAGCGTGCAAACACTTTGCACCGCTTTGTGAATCAAGCCCCATGAGTCTCACCAGGAGTCACCACAGTGCAGTGAATATTAATTAGCCATGTGGCTGGCTGCAGAGGAGGAGGGGAGACCTCCTCCTCCAACATTACTGGGCATGTGCAAGCAGTCTAACGCTGCTCAGCCAAGTATAACGTACAGCATGCAGCACATTGTTTAAACGTGCTGCGTTACTATATAACACAACGTGTGCAATGTGATCAGATTGTTTGATTTTACAGTGCTGTGAGTTAGGCTGCGTTACTGGCTGCTGTAACGTGGGACTTTAACGTCCCACTGTGAAACCAGCCTTAATGCGGCAGCACTGTGGCACTCTCACCCTGAAGCTGTGGGTCACCAGATCGAATCCCAACCGGGTCAACTTCTGCAAGGAGTTTGTATGTTCTCCCAGTGTCTGTGTGAGTTTTCCCTGGGAATTCTGGTTTCCTCCCACATCCAAAAGATATACAGATAATTGAATTGCCTATCTCCCAAAAAAATTAGCCATAGACTACAATACACTACACGATACAATATATATATATATATATATGTTTAAAAACGGGATAGGTCTGTCTCTGCGCGCATGCGCGCGCCTGGTGCTCCCGTCCGCCGCGCACCCACATGCCTGGCACTCCCGCCCGTTGCGCACGCGCGCACCCGCCGCATGCCCGCGCACCCGCACATCCAGCCGCCCACCTGGCTGCGTCCCTCTCATCCTCTTTGTGTGAGGCTGGGTCCGTGCTGCGCACATGCGCGGTAGCAAAAAGTACGGACCCAGCTACACTGAGACAGGGGCAGTTGCCTATTATTATAGAGGATATATATGTATATAGACATAGGACTCAGATAGGGATTAGATTGTGAGCTCCTCTGAGGGACAGTTAGTGACAAGACTGTATACTCTGTACAGCACTGCAGAAGATGTCAGCGCTATAGAAATAATAATAATAATGTGCTACTGACATCATATGCAAATTTAAAGTGAGCATGTATTTTCATAATATAATAATGGTTAGTTTAGACTATATATATATATATATAAATATATCTATCTATATATATATATATATATATATATATATATATATATATATATATATATATATTTCTACAGTATCTAACAATTTAAAAGTGAGTACACCTATCATATTTTTTATTTATGTATTTATATGGCGCTGACATATTACGTAGTGCTGTACAGAGTGTATTGTCTTTTCACTAACTGTCCCTCTGCATAATGGGCTGCATAAGCTGCATCATGGGGAAGCCAAATAAACTTAGACACTCACCAAACTAAGATCCACAATGTAAAAAATCAAATGATCTCAGCCAAGTGGCTGAAGAAACCAACTTACCCCTATAGACAAGTAAGCGCAGGGACCAATACAAGAGTCGCCGTGGCGAATGACCCGTCCATAACAGAAAGTCGCATGTACCCGGTAGGTTACTAGGCAACCGAAGGAAGGTGGAGGTTCACAGCCATTCACATAGCTGGTGCAGCTAAACCACCCACCCCTTCTTAAAGGAATCATTAGGCAAATAATAGGAAAGTCGATTTACTTACCTGGGGCTTTCTCCAGCCCTTTGCAGCTGTCTGTCCCGCGCTGCAAGCTTCGTTCGCAGCCGCCTGCCCGGGGTCCCCACACGGTGCAGAGGCCGACCTCGAGGTCGTCCTTATTGTGCTTGCGTGAAGCGTTGCTGTCAAACAAGCCAACGTTGTGCGCGGCGTACTGTTCTGCCTGCGCAGTGTGCTGTGGACAACGTGGGCTTGATTGACAGCAGTGCTTCACGAGGGCGCAATAAGGACGACCTCGAGGTTGGCCTCTGCACCATGCGAGGGAACCCGGGGCGGAAGCTGCGAAACTAGCTGTCAGCTTGGCACAGATAGCTGCAAGGGGCTGGAGAAAGCCCCAGGTAAGTAAATCGGCTTTCCTATTATTTGCCTGATGACTCCTTTAGATCTGGCCTTACACCATGTTTTCAATCACCACTTCAATCGACAATCGAAATTATGATTGACATCACGAGGACCACAATGTTGGTTCTTGGTGATGCTGATCATTGTGTTGATTATAATGTTGATCGTGGGTTGATCGTGGTGCTGGTCAAAAGCACAGTTTTATAGTGTATGGCCAACTTAACTGTCCTTCAGAGCAGCTCACTGTCTAATCCCTACACTAATCCTAGTCTAATTTACCTGCCATGATCTAAAAGTGACCATACATGTATCAAATTCTTGCATCAATATCAGGCTGATTTGATGTAATCTGCTAGAAAGCGATGCTGCAAATGATTCCTGATTGACCTATTTCTGGCCAAAATTGGTCGATTTGGTCAATCACACAGGATGAACAATCTTTGTTGAACAGCGGTGGGTCCACATCACTAGCGGCGTTCAATTTGGCGGCTGTCAAAGCTGCTCTCACCTGTCCACAGTGCGGTTTCGATCTCTTCTCTCCCCACTGACTGCTTCTTCCTCTCTTTCCTGAGATGATCAATTATATGCAAATACTTCCGAGTTGATGCAAATTTTTATGCAAATATATGCAGCTTCAAAATGGACCAATACATTTAAACCTGAGTTTAAACTGATTTGTCCATTTTCAAACTGCATATATTTGCATAAAAAATTGCATGAACTTGGGTACCTGTGTGACGTTCCAAGTGCAAAAGGCCAGATGCTAGAGGCCTCTAGTGGTCACGTCAGGTACATGCCGCGGTTTCCCTTCTTCCACTGAAGAAGAAAGTGTCATGTTTAACTGTTTAAATGCTGTTCTGAGGCCATTTTTTCCCTGGTGGTAGATTTTATGCTGTAAATAATCTTTAGAGCAAAGAACAAATGCTGAGTTTCAGACCACTTTAAAGGGAACCAGAGACGCCAGCAAAAAGAAGTTATACATACCTGGGGCTTCCTCCAGCCCCATACGCATGGATCGCTCCCACACCGCCGTCCTCCGCTTCCTGTATCAGCCAGTTCCGGGTTCCGTAGTTTCGGCCAGTCGGCGGCAGCACGCGGCCAATTGTCTGCATCACAGAGGCTCCCGACATACCTTTATGCGTGCGGCTGCATACTGCGCAGCCACACGCGTAAGGATACGTAGGGAGCCCCTGATCATGCGGACAATTGGCCGCGTCCGATGGGACCCGGTATCGGCCGATCCAGGAAGCGGAGGATGGCGGCGTGGGAGCGATCCGGGCTTATGGGGCTGGAAGAAGCCCCAGGTATGTATGAAATCTTTTTTCTTTTTCTATGGCCGGCGTCTCTGGTTCCCTTTAAGTATAGCAAAATTTAAGATTATTATTATTAATAATAATTTATAAAGTACCATTATGTTCTATGGTAATGTAAAGCGTAAGAAACAAACGTGGAGTACATAATAATACAAACAATGACATACACAAAATATAGACAGTGGTACATAATACAGAATTAATAGACTTATTAATTACAGTAATAAATCCAGACAATATTAAAGGACCACTATAGCAAAAAATTGTTAAATATAAAATGTATACATATAAGATGTGGGTTTCTCCAAGATTAAAATAAACTATTAATTATTTTTTTCTGTGTAGCTGACCCTTACAAAAGACAGTACAAATCTGACACTTCTGCAGGTTTTAGATTAGTCTGCCCCCTCATGGGGATTCCAATTTCTCTTTTTTTTATTTTTTACAAAAGCATACTATAGAAAGGATCTATACAAAGATGTTGGCTGGCCTCCCTACTCAACGGCACACTGTTTGGGCAGTTGGACTGAGCAGCAACTGTCTTTTAGTAGGTGCTTTTGATAATAAAGAAAACCCTGAATATGAGGAGATAGACTAGCAGTCCAAAACCTGTCTGATTTCTACTGCCTACTGTTAGTGCTGGTTCACAGTTAATCAGTTGCTTTGCAAAATAATTCTGCATGTTAACTCACTGCCCATACTCTAACTCCCCAATATTCTAACTTGCTTCATGCAGGCTCTGAATTCTGTGTCCAGTCTCCATTGCAATCCACGTACATTATAACGTGTGCATTGTACAACACACCACTGTGAATCCAGTCTAAAGGCAGACATACACTGGTCGATTGCCACCAGATAGACCAGCAGATAGATCCCTCTGTGATCGAATCTGATCAAAGAGGGATCTATTGGCTGCCTACCCTGCAAACAGATTTTGAATCGATTTCACTATGAAATCGATCGCAACAGGCAATCGAGCGAAATTTTCCGTGCGGACAGATCGACGGGATCTGCGTTTGCGCATCGATTTCACAGCAGATTCGATCACAGTGATCGAATCTGCTGTCTATCGGCAGGAAATCGAGTAAGTGTATGGGCACCTTATGTGACGGCAACATAGGAGAAAAGTAATTTATAGTGCACATTAATCTTGAAGATGTGTTCCTATGTGTACACATGCATTTTTACATTTTACACATTTTTGTGATAGTGCTCCTTTAGGCCTCTTTCACAGTGTGACGTTAAAGTCGCACGTTAGAAAATGTTTTAACGTGGACTAACGCACAGCAATAGTAAGTCTGTGCAACATTCACAGTGCTCAGCGTTGCGTTGTGTGTAACGTGTAGCAATATTTAGAGAGTGCTGCATGCTGTGCGTTTGGCAAAAAATCTGCTGCGTTGTGTGTGCTGCACATGCTCAGTAATGTATTTTTTTTTTTAACCTCCTTAGCGGTAACCCCGTGCTGGACACGGGGTAAGCCACCGGAGGGTGCCGCTCAGGCCCTGCTGGGCCGATTTACATAATTTTTTTTTTGCTGGACGCAGCTAGCACTTTGCTAGCTGCGCCAGCACACTGATCGCCGCCGGCCCGCGCCCCATCGCCGTTATCTGTTGCGGCGCGCGGCCCCCCCTCCCCCCAGACCCCGTGCGCTGCCTGGCCAATCAGTGCCAGGCAGCGCCGAGGGGTGGATCGGGACTCCCAATGACGTCCCGACGTACGTCATCCCACCCCGTTGCCATGGCGATGGGGGAAGCCCTCCAGGAAATCCCGTTCTTTGAACGGGATTTCCTGATCGGAGATTGCCGGAGGCGATCGAAGCGGGCGGGGGGATGCCGCTGAGCAGCGGCTATCATGTAGCGAGCCCTGGGCTCGCTACATGATTTGAAAAAAAAAAAAAAACTGCTGCGCTTCCCCCTGGCGGAATTTTTCATACCGCCAGGGGGGTTAATGTAACGCATGCGCCGTTTTCGTTCCATGAGTATGTGACGAAAACGGCGCACCAAGAGACACATAATGCTATGCAAAATAACATCCAATTTCATAACTTACATGCGCTGCGTTAGGGGCTTGTTGTACGACTTTAACGTCGCATCAAATGCAGCGTCTCAGTGTGAAAGAGGCCTAAAATTGAATATAAATTGAATCATTATTTTTGTTAATTAAAAGCCAGAAACAACACATGAAAATCGTTTATGCACAATGCCCAATACTTACCAATGTATAGGTATAAAAGGGTACCAGCTAGGGGTACTCAAGATAATCTTTCCTACAGAATGGGTGAACTTGGCAAGTGCAGACCTTTGTAAAGGACTACATACTAAAATAATGCTTTATATTACCCACCTGACCTGAGTTAGTACAACAACTGGAGTTGACAAACACCATACAAAATGCTAACAATAATTCTCACTATATATAATTATAGCCCCACAGCTGGTACACTAATTTTCAGGTATATGAAATATTTGCTCTCTGTGCTGATAACTTTTTGGGAAACAGCAAAGTCTCCTGTTTTTGAAAATATGTACCCGCTATTGATAGGCAGGTAATTATTATTATTAGCCGTAGTGGTATCGTCAGTGTGATGTGTTGAGTGAGTTGTGGGGGTTATAGCTAGCGGCGAATGAGTGGCGGGATCAGTGAGCAGTCTGCGGTCGGTGTGCCGGCAGCGATAGTATCAAGTTTCCTACAACAGGCTAGAAAATGTGGTTTATATAGAACTTACACGGTTTACAAGTACAAATGCCGGGAGGAGCTGCTTAGTACGCCGGCTTTGCTCTTATGTTTACGTGATGGATTTGTGATATTTGGTTCATCCACAAGGGTGTAAACGTCAGATCATACTGGACGGGTAGGTTGAAAAATATAGTTTATTTTGTATTCATCATTACAATAGCGGTTTATAGAAAATTATAAAAGCATATTTCTCACAACTTGTAAAACAGTTTGAACGATACAGAACGCACCTGCTACAGATATGTTGTGTTGTTTCTTAAAAATGTTTTTTCTATTCTATTTTTTTTTATTTCTATGCTATTTCGTGTTTGCACAAAACACTTTTGTTACACACAATTCAGAAATCGGATATTTATCGTCCATAGTTGTGAATGCTGCAGTAGAAACAATATAACATTTCTGTGCCTTCTAGTAAATCCTATTATTGCTTCGTTGTTGCATTTTAACTATGTCTGGTTGCTTTTATATAAACTCTCCCTTCTGTTTCATTATATGATAAATCAATCCAGGGCAGCAGCATAGTTTATTATCTAAAGTCTTGGGAGAGACAGGTTTCTTTCTAGCGTGTGCGAATTTTTTCTCCGAATACTGATGTCAGAGGTGAATAAAATATGGCAACATGCGAATATTATCCAAATCAATAATCTATTAACAACTCGACGGTCTATGTTCCTAATCATCTAAATTTATAGGACTCCTATCGTCATAATAATTAATGATCAAGGCAGGTTAAATTGTATAATATAATTTAATTACCATTTAAAAAAACAAATTTGTGGTAGCTGTTAAGACGGTCACTTTCTACAATATCGTCTATATATTTCTTATTATTAAACACAAATGAAATAACCAATGGCAAATTCTTTCCAATATGCTATCTGGTAAATATCCATGGCAGTCAGATACATACCAAAACAAGTGAATTGAGCGTTATAACCTATAGCAGAAATAGAACTTCAGGCAATATATACAGTGCGGTCTTATTAAATAAAAAGCTATTCCTTGCGCTTCATACAGCCCTTTCTAGCACTCACTGGCAGCCTTATTTATAACAAAATAAATTGCAAAATAGGATTTAAAGACACATTTATGTTTTCATGTGAACTTTTTAAAAGCCCATATTAACAATGATGACGTGATAGGAGGAAAGATGTGAAGTAGGGATTTAGATGAAAGCCGTACAATAAGTAGCTGGGCAATAATAATATTAATAAGCAGAGGGGGCAGCCTTGTCTGCCTGGGAAATCTTTGCTTTTGCCCATTGAGGAAGAATGGAGCTGTGGGCGCGCTACAGTGTGTACTGACACATACTGCATATACTGCCACATACTGCACAGGTCCCTCCACCAGCCTGGGGCGATAAGGTATAGCACCTCTTCAACAACAACTGCCAATTTTCATTCACAAAATTCACAATTCTACTATGTGCAATAAAATCTATGATGTGTATTAGGTGGGACAAGGGCTAGGATCGGAGAGAAAGCACGAGGCATGGAAGAATGGAATGTGTTCTAAGGAAATACGAGAAGTAACGTTCGAAAACGTTCAACGGATTTCCACTGAGTGTTCCACTCCTGCTCAGCACAGCGCGCAGGTACAGTATATACACATATAGTCATCTCAGCCCTGCAATTATCATTATAGAAATAATACCAATACCAATCAATTCTGCATCAAACAACCCTCGCTGAACGCTGTTTAAAGTAAGAAACAAAGATCGTGATATGTGTGCATGACAATGATTAATAATAATATGTATATATGACAATGATGATGAGCAGCCATAGGAAGAAAAGACACAGGCTTATAAGATGGTAAAAAAAAAAAGATTTTTTTTTGGGGGGGGGGGGGGGGGGTCTGTGTTTTATTTATTTTATGTTGGAGCCAGATATTATTGTTTTTGTTATTGTTGTTATTATAATATTTAGATTTGATGCTGTTATGGTTTCAATAAAGCAATATTGGTTTTCCAGCTTCTGTTTCTGACACTAACACATTTAGGGCTGTAAGCCATTACACATGGCCATCTTCACATGTTATTACAGGCTGACTTGCTGGGGCGCTTTATACACACTGTGCTGGCAGCTTGTGCAGCACGTAGCCTGTGTGCCATCATTTCCGTGTACTGGACTCCTGTTAATGGGTAACAGCCATGAGACGTCAAACAAGGAAGAACAAGCTCCATGCTCTGCGCTGGGAAGTCCAGGTAGGGTTAAGGAGGGGGATACAGCTTGTCTTCCGTGAGCTGCATGCCGTGACAGCACAGATATATTTAGATAAGAGGCATACCAGAATAATGAACTCGCCCAGTTTCCAAACATATTCTATACTGTGTCCATAACTGCACAGGGTGTGCTGCCAAATGCAAGCCACAGTCTGCATATAGTACAGCGGCGATCTCCATCTACTAGCTGGCCAGCTCCTGCCTCCCCAGACATGTGCTGGAGCTTGGGAGATAGCTGCAAGAAAACCACGGTTTGATGTGAAATAAAGAGTGGAAGATCACCATCTATGTTACTGTTTACTGCTACTATAAATACTTAAATAAATAAAGACGAATGAAAATACCAAAGGTAACAGTATTACAAATATACAGCAAACAAAAAAAAAGCAAACACACAGATGAAACACGCTCAAAACAAAAACAAAAAGCAAAGATGACTACATTAATAACAATAATTGCTCCACTGAAAACAAATGAAAGTAACAAAATTATGGGAAAAAAACATACATAAAGCAACAATGACTGCATTAATGGCAATAATTGCTCCACTGAAAATAAAAAAACAAAAACAGCGTGAGGTAAAAATGTAGGTTAAAATTTTTAGAAGAATAAGATAGACAGATAGATAGATAGATAGATAGATAGATAGATAGATAGATCGCGCATGCGCTCGCTATCTTATCATGAGCACACAGGAGAGGAGCTGACGAACAATCTCCTGTCTTCTTGCGCCCCCATCTGCTGGCAATCAGCAGGCGTGACATCAGGCGACACTATGCAGCCTCCTCATCCCTCCAGCAGGGCTGCTTGCGTGGAATGACAGTGCCATACTATGTAACGTGTTTGCCCCGCTGGACTCAAAGCGAAGCTATTCCTTGCTGGCAGGGAATCATATTTACACTGAAATCCTTTCCACGTCAAAATCTGAATAGAACTTTCATTCTAGTAGGTTGAATAAGTCATTTAAAAGAAGACTCTGATGTCTTACAAGAAATTCTTTGTTCCTCAGATGGGGCTGCATAGTCCACTGTTCAGGGGATAACAGACATCAGATCTGCGCACATTTACATGAATGCCAAGAGTAGAAGTGATAGAGGCTGTAAAGCTGACACGTTCTCCACGTAAAATATATGTGGTGTTATCTAGGCAATTATGTAGGCAAGCCTAGACTATGGCAATGAGTAAGCCTAATCATTGCCAGTTACTTTAATGACAGGGCATCGAGGTTATAGACGACATGGTACTGCTAAACATACACCTATATTTATACAGGGGCACAGCTGCCAAACAGGGGACTGTTCCTGTGCTGTTATGTTTATACATGTCTTTCCACGGTTCACCACTAGGCACAAGAGTGGAAAAGGTCTGCTTAGATAAATGCTTGCTGTTACAATAAAGTGGTTCTCTGGCTAGTTTTATACTCTTTATTATTAGTATTACTTTTAGATCAAGTGTTGAAAAGTTAAGCTGGCCTGCATCAGGCGACTTGGCAGCTGATCGACCATCCAATTTGATTATTTTAATCAAACGGGATGAAAATCGGTGCCACTGAGTGCATGCCCGATTGACAACGTAACCCATTCCGCCTGAATTTGGTTGCATTAATCAGTTGGGCATTCTGCAAGACGTCAGGGCATCGTGGTCGGTTGAGTGCGCAGTGGTAAAGGAGAGCGATATCAGGATGATCGGCAAAACCCCTGACGCTGTCCCCCTGATGGTATATGTACCCCCCCCCCCCCCCTCCCGTTCACAGTGCACTATACAATACCTGTCCATGTCCGCTGCTTGCTCCAGGTCCAGGATTCGTCCTTCATCTATACACGTGCCCCACGTGATTGCTGGTGTGCATGAGGCCGCGTGTGTGACATCACACATGCACCCTCATTACGCCGGCAACCACGTGGGGTGCGTGTATGCAGGGGCGTAGCAATAGGGGTGCAGAGGTTGTGACCGCATCGGGGCCCTTGGGCCAGAGGTGCCCTCCCTCAACTGCAGTATTAGCTCTCTATTGGTCCTTTGCTCATAATAATCACTTCTATAGATACTTTGAATAGTGGTAATCATTAACAAACTGTTCCCCATCCCCTTCCTGCACCTCTGACGCTGTGATTGCCCTTGGCAGGTTTTGGTGCACCGTATCAATTGTTATGTATAGAGTGCTTAGGGTCCCCAATGTAAAACTTGCACTGGGGCCCATAGCTCCTTAGCTACAGCACTATGTATATGGATGTAGGACCCAGCCCGGAGGCTGCGGTGGACAAGCGACAGACATGGGCAGGTAATGTATAGTGCACTGGGCACCTGGGGAGGGGAGGTACACATTTAGCATGGGGGGGGTGGGGCAGCGTCGGGCATGTGAGATGGCGGATGCAGTATCACAATGCTGATTCTGGAACAATTTCAGCATGAAATTGATCAGTTATCTGCCTGTGGTTAAGGACAGGCAACAGATCTCTCTCCGACCAGATATGATCAGAGAGATCTGTCTTAGTTGATCAGCCCACACATCGTCTGACGTATGGCCACCTTTAGTTTGTCTAATGGGCCTATTGTTGTCTGCATCCCAGACAACAATAGGCCCCAATACAGTATTGCTACCCAGATGTCCCCCCAGTACAGTATGGCAAGCTAGATATCCTCCCTGTCCCCCCCCCCAATACAGTAGAGCTACCCCCTCCGCACAGTATAGCACGTTAGATGCCCTCTCTGTTCCCCCCCATTCAGTATAGCTACCAGGATGCCCCCCATACAGTATAGCTACCCAGATGCCCCCCTTCCCCAGTACAATACAGAAAGCTAGATGCCCCCCACCCCCAGTGCAGTATAGCTTTCCAGATGCACCCCCCCCCCTTCCCCAGTACAGCAAGCTAGACACACCCCCCATCCCCCAACACAGTATAGGTTTCCAGATGTTCCCCCCTCCGAAGTACAGCAAGCTAGATGACCCCACCCCCCCATACAGTATAGCTACCCAGATGTGCCCCCCTTCCCCCGTACAGCAAGCTAGATGACCCTCCAATCGTCAATACAGTATAACTACCCAGATGCCACCCTCACCAGTACAACAAGCTAGATATCCCCCCCTTCCTTACAGTATAGTTACCCAGATGCCCCCCTCCCCAGTACAGTAAGCTGGGTGCCCTCTCCATCCCCCCCAATACAATACAGCTACCCAGATGTCCCTCCTCAGTACAGTTTTACAAGTTAGATGTCCTCCCCCGTTCCAGTACAGTTACCCAGATGTGTCCCCTCTCTAAGTGTGGTGTGGTATTGCAAGTTAAATGCCCTCCCTGTCCCAGCAATACAGAACGGGCAGCATCCACCCCGAAGAGCTGAGCAGTGGCTTACCTGCAGTATTCTCCTTCTGTTAGCCACTCTCGCTTGATGTCTGCCCAGTGACATGATGTAATCCACCCTCCAATCAGCGCTGGCCGCGGCTCACAGCGTTGACAGAGCAAATTGCCGTGCACGGAGCAGCGCACGCCGTACACTTCAAATACAGGAAGTGACCAGAAGTGACCTGTGACATCACTTCCTGTTTACGGCGCTGCCCCATGCATGGCAATTTTATCTTTTAACACTGTGAGCCGCGGCCAGCGCTGATTGGAAAGCGTATTACATCATGTCACCTAGCAGACATCAAGCGAGGGTGGCTAACAGAAGGAGGCGGCGGCTGCAGTCTACATATTAGTTCGGCGGGCAGGCGGCGGCGGTAAACATACAGCGGGGTGAGCCAACACAAATAGGAATCCAACACACTGCAGGACTGCCGCCCTAACCTCCCAGGTGCCCTAGGAACCGGCCTTGGGGGCCTGCCCACAAATCCGGCCCTGGCAGCATGACAGAAGGCTCTGGGACCAAAAGTTTTCAGGTGGACTCTGGATATGACAAGATCTGTGGATCTGAGTTTGCAGAGATTACTACACAGCTGCAACATTTCTTCCATGTATCCAGGGTCCAGATTATGTAGTGATTTAAATGTCAGTAGGCCGACCTTGAATAGGACCCTATTTTATAGGTAGCCATTGAAGGGAGTTCAGAACTGGTGGTATGTGGCAGTGACGTGGTTGGTCGGTTAACAGTCTGGCAGCAGTATTCTGTATCAGCTGTAGGGAATACAAGTCCTTTTTTTGGAAGGCCAATGTAGAGAGCATTACAAATAGTCCAGTCGGGATATAATGAAGGCATGAACTAAGGTTGGCAGATCTTCTGGGGGGATGAGGTGCTTGATTTTTGCAATGTTCTTCAGGTGGAAATAGGATGATTTCACCACAGCAGAGGTGTGAGTTCTGAAGTTTAAATCCCCATCAATTAGAACACCTTATTAGTAGAATGTCTGTAAATGTACTGATATTCTACTATCAGCTTTCCTGAATACCTAAATTTCTGGGCACTTTTTTTGACGTATGTTTTTTGCAGATGAGGAAATTTAGAGTGGGACGTGGTGGCACAGTGGTGTACAGTGGCCGCACAGAGAGGGGTGTCATATGTGGCTGGAGGGGTCACAGAAGATGGCAATGGTGGCAGAAAGAGCCACATAATGGAACAATGGCATCAAATGGGTACAATGGCGGCACATGGGGACAAAGGAAAGTCAGAGAGGAGCAGTGAAAGCACAGGGGGACGGGGGGGCACTGGAGGCACATTGGGGCACAGTGTTGTGAATGATATACAAATTCAACTGAAAGAAAAAAAGTTCTCCAAATGCATTCTCACCTCAATAGAGGGAATCCTTTGGATAATTCAGAGACTTCCCCAGTCCTCCTCCACTGGCCTGCAAAACTGGTGAAGCCCAAGTGGGCTTTTCCCCTGAAGCCTGATTGTGTGCGCAGACGCAGGGCGGTGAGCTTCGGGAGCACATAGCGCTGGGGTGGTGAGGTGGAGGGCGATGGAAGAAGCATCTGGAGGAACAAGATGCTTCCCTCTCCAAAGGTAAGTATGTAACTGAAGCTGCATTTATATTCTCATGCTGATTCTGTGGCTTGTTATCTAAATTTGGGCTAGTGCACACCAAAAATTGCTAGTGTAGTGGCAAATGCTTAGTGTTTTTTGAAGTGATATTTGAAAGCAATTCCAAGTATGTGCCTCGTGATTTTCTATTTATGCCTAGAAATTTTTGGAGCTTTTTTGTGTAGCAATTTTATACTTTTTGTACACTTTGACCTTGAAGTTAACAGCGCTGAACAGAGCGATTTTCCACTTTTCCTATACTTAACAATGATTCGTAATCATCTCCAAATTCCTTCGTTTGCATTTGGGAAAAAGTCACATTGCTCTGGTGTGATCCATCGCATACAAATACATTAGCCAAGCCAAGCACTTTTCAAAGTGCTCAGAAGCGCTCTTGTTGTGCAACGGCTATTTGATTGCCCAATTTTGTTCTTTTTTGAGCCAATAAATATTGATTTGTAAAAAAACAAACAAACAAACAAACTTACAGGTTTATTTTAAGAACAAATGTACAGCCCCTATGGCTTAGATAGCACCAAAAATTGTGATTCCTAGCATTAGTGATTGAGTTTTTGTAAAGCTATTTTTAGAGCTTTTCAGAGATTTTTGAATAAATATTTGTTTTTGCACATTGATTCAAGCTGAATTGCTTCATAAAATGCTACATGCAGTGCGTTTGCAATTTTAAAAAAAATTGCACCGCTGCTGTGGGAAAACCCTCATATGGTTACATTAGCCAAGCACCTTGCAAAACGTGGGCATGTTGAAAAAATGCTGTTTAACCAAGTTCAGTATAGACTGAAGTGGTGTCAGTCTGCAAAATAGTTGACCCCCAAAAGAGAATCAAGAGCTTGAAATTGGTGACAATATTAATTTCTAACACGTTATTTAAAACTGCATTTGAATTTTGCATTTGAATAACAAACATCTGAATCTGACACTCCTCCCCTCATTTTCAATTTTTTGCATTGAAGTCCATTAATCAATCTCTCTGGGTTAAAGAGGAGCTGGTAGGTATAAGGTCTCAGAGAAAAAAAACACATATATCAGTAGCTAAAGATTGGCTGTACTTACATTACATATGCATTTCACTGTCCACGTTTGGATTTCACAGAATTTTTATATAGTATTTGCAGAGAATGATACTCCTGACAGCTCATGGCAGGTTCCATGTTTGTCTGTCTCCTATGAAGCCAAATGTGTGCTCATGTCCTCCCTGCTTCCTGATGATTCGACTCAGAAAAAAGACAACACTACTGTGCAGTGAATATTAATTAGCCATGTGGCTAGGAACAATAGCGGACTCATGCAGTATACTCTGCCCTGTGATTTTTCAGTGCTGTGAGCTGGACTGCGTTACATGCTGTTGTAACATGAGCCTGTAACTTCTCACTAGCAGCAGAGGGGAGGACCCAAGGTGGGAAGAAGCAGCCCCAGAATGCTTTGCAGTATGGTATGCGGCCTCTCAGCCTCTTAAGAGCTTGGGTCTAACAGCCTTGCTGTTCAGCACACATCAAAAGTAAGAGAGATTTTTAACTTCAGTATTGCCTTTTTAGCTTCCTTCTAAACTGTTTAACACAGGAGAATAGAGGTTTAAATTAGCTTTTGCAGCCTGACAGTTACTCTTTAACCGTAAACATGCTATGGTCACCAAATATTGCTACTGAAGTTCGAGGGTTTCTGTGGCAAAATACCTGAAGTGAAAAAAAAAAGTGCACATTTCTTGTGAACAGAAGAACTTTTCAGCCTCGTTCTAATTGTGTTCCGATAGCATGTCTGTTCGCGTTGGCAGTTTTTTGAGGCTTTTTTTCCTTTGCCGGCGCTTGGGTGGGCAATGATTTTTTTGTTAAAGCGTTTTTTTAATTCACTCCCTGATGCAAGTCAGGAAGTGAACTCTTTGATCCGGAAAATAATAAATACAATGTATTTATTGTTAAAAACGCAAACGCAATCACTGCACAAAGTGATTTTGTGAGCGTTTTGCGTTTTTCCTATATCTTCCATTCAGGGCAAATCTCCCTGAAAATGGTCCATGCAGCGCTTATGTCAATTGACAGCACACGGAACGCCCCAATCTGAACTACACCAGAGGAAAGCATGGTGTAGCCACTTTTAAGGCGGTTTTGAAAAATTGTCAGCGCTTAAAGAAGTCCAAAAGCGCCTCTAGTGTGCCCTACGTGGGAAAACACATTGTGGGAGATCTCCAGTACCAATACCTAATATAAAAAAATCCCAGAGCCAGGACAAGGTCCTCCAGCACCCAAAGCTGAGACACCAAAGTGTGCCCCTCTATCACACCCACCTCAGTCATCACACACTGATTGCTATCAGACTAAAGCTAAGTACTCACGGGGGGACAATTGTAGCTTTCGCTAGCACACGGGAGCGTGTGCGCGACAGTTCGGCGACAGTTCGGCGACAGCTCATCGCCAAGTCCCTCTGCATCCACATGGCAGCAGAGGGATTAGCGATGCGGCGGAAGCTGTCGCCGAGGTTCCTCCTCCCCGCCGGAAGCTCCGTGTGCTGTGTGTGGGTAGCTGTCGCTAGCCCGCATACACATGCGGGACTAGCGACAGTTCCGGCGAGGTTGCGGCGACAGCTGTAGCCGGCGATTGAACATGTCAATCGCCTGGCGACAGCTCCGACGGGCGATGGTTCGGGGCGTGCGCGTCATACACACGGGCGAACCGTCGCCGCAACACGCGCGTGCCACGCGGTTGCGGCAATGGCCGTACCCCGTGTGTATGAGCCTTTAAGCTTACATACACATGGGGCACAACTGTCCCCTGTTGCATGCAGCCGAGAGACCAAGGAGCGTGTCGCTCCCTGGCGGCGAAAGCTATCCACATGTCTCGCCAGAAAAGCAGAGACACAGCGGAAGCTGTCTGTGAAGGGAGCATCCCCCGGCCGGATGCTCCATTCACTTGCGTTTGTCTCCTGTCGCTAGTCCACATACACACGCAGTACGCGTGGCGGACAAGCGACAGTTGCGGAGACAGAAGTTGCCGGCGATTGGACTTTTCAATCGCACGGCAACTTCACTATCCGGCTAAAGTTCGTGGCGCGCGCATCATACACACGGGGCAACTGTCGCTCAGACATGCGCGTGCCACGTGTTTGTGGCGACAGTTGTGCCCCGTGTGTATGGGCCTTAAGAGGTGCCCCAGGGCCCCCAACCCTGCAACACCTTATTTTCTAGTTATCTGGCTTGCAGTCACTGCCATGTATCCCCCTTTCTTACTTCTCTCTGCTTCAAACACAATAGAGGAATGATAGTGAGTTGTGTGCTCCTACTCTGCGCCCTGAGGCTGGAGCCTCTCCTCTGCCTTGAAAAATCCTAATAGTGGATCCAATCCTTAGCCATGCCATTCAAAACAAAAAATAAGTAGTAATTTGCCCAGAGGTTTGCTTTACAGTAAGTGAAAAGTATTCCAGGTGTTTTGCACATCTGCACCAAATGCACAAGTTTATTACCCTAAACATGCAGGAATAAATAGGGCTGCCATCAGAAATTTCTGAGCCCTATACTAGGTAAATGTATTACCTCCTTCACACCCCCAAAGAAAAAACATAATACCTTAAATATTGCTCTGGTAGTCATGAAGAAGCAATTAGCTAGAGATTACGCACCGTGTTTCTTTTCAATGATTTTTATTGAAAATCTTAAGAACAAAAATAACAACAACACAACAACACAGATACATTATGTAGGCATCAAGAGCTTGGATTATCACTGAATAATGTTCTAAATTCTTAAGCTCACAAATTGCATAGTGAGTTCTTCGGTATCTTCTGAGCTTCTTGTACAGGTCTGTATCAACTTAAAGTTAGAAATAAGAAAACAACAAGCAAGCGTGGACAGTGTTTATACTACTTCTAAAAAAAATTAGATAATTATTTTTTTATTATTATTATTATTTAGTACTTATATAGCGCTGACATCTTATGCAGCGCTGTACAGAGTATATATTGTCTTGTCACCTTACTGTCCCTCAGAGGGGCTCACAATCTAATTCCTACTATAGTCTTATGTCTATGTATGTATGTATGTATGTATAGTCTTATGTCATTTAATATATGTATCATAGTCTAGGGCCAATTTTTTGGGGGAAGCCAATTAACTTATTTGTATGTTTTTGGGATGTTGGAGGAAACCAAAGCGCTCAGGGGAAACTCACACAGACATGGGGAGAACATACAAACTCCTTGCAGATTTTGACCTGGCTGGGATTCGAGCCCGGGACCCAGCTTTGCAAGGCAAGAGCACTAACCACTATGCCACCGTACTGCCCA
The DNA here is from genome assembly GCF_040937935.1 of Hyperolius riggenbachi. Lineage (NCBI taxonomy): Eukaryota > Metazoa > Chordata > Amphibia > Anura > Hyperoliidae > Hyperolius > Hyperolius riggenbachi. The sequence goes on along the minus strand of NC_090650.1, from coordinate 100,370,943 downwards.
TATTAGGTATCATATCCCTAAAATAACATGATTAGGCAGCATGTTCCCCAAATTATATACTTGGCAATAGGACCCATATAACGGTTCCAGGCGAACTTTGGTGGTTCGCGTTCGCAGAGAACCGGGAACTTTTTTTCAAAGTTCGGTTCGCCCATAGACTTTAATGGCCGCCGACTTTAACGGTTAATAGCAAAGTCCCCTTACATAGTAGAAACACCAAAATTGTTGGGAATGTTAAGTTAATAGTGGGAACAAGAGGAAAAAAAATTTCTTCAAAAAGACCTTATACTTTTTGAGAAAATCAATTTTAAAGTTTCAAAGTAAAATCAGCCGATTCATAAAGAAAAAAGAACCGATTCATTAAAAAGAACCGGATGATTCAAGAACCGTTAGTATAGCAGAGGATGCGTCCTGAGCAGTACGTGAAGCTGCCGGCAACTTCACTATCCGGCGACAGTTCGTGGCGCGCACATCATACACACGGGGCAACTGTCGCTCAGACATGCGCGTGCCACGTGTTTGTGGCGACAGTTGTGCCCCGTGTGTATGGGCCTTAAGAGGTGCCCCAGGGCCCCCAACCCTACAACACCTTAATTCCTAGTTATCTGGCTTGCAGTCACTGCCATGTATCCCCTTTTCTTACTTCTCTCTGCTTCAAACACAATAGAGGAATGATAGTGAGTTGTGTGCTCCTACTCTGCGCCCTGAGGCTGGAGCCTCTCTCTTCTCTGCCTTGAAAAATCCTAATAGTGGATCCAATCCTTAGCCATGCCATTCAAAACAAAAAATAAGTAGTAATTTGCCCAGAGGTTTGCTTTACAGTAAGTGAAAAGTATTCCAGGTGTTTTGCACATCTGCACCAAATGCACAAGTTTATTACCTTACTTTGTACCCCTATACTCATTTCTCCTGGGAGTGGGGTGGGCATCTCGGGTCCCCTTCTTAAAGGGGACTCCCAGATGCCACCATGAACCCCCCCCAGGGAGTCGTCAGCCCACCTCCTCCTGGGGCACCGGAGGTGGGGAAGAGCCCCTTGTCCATGGATTGGACAAGGGCTCCGGGTGGGGGGAGGAGGGGAAGGCTTGGCCGCCCCTCCCCCCCCCCGGAGCCCCCCCATACCATGGACCATGCGGGCTGGTATAGCTCAGGGTGCGAAGCCCCAGTCAACTGGGGCTCCGCACTCTGGCTATCCCAGCCTGCATGGGGGACAAAGGGTTACAGAGGCTCGGGAGGGGGGACCCCACGCCATTTTTTTTTCATATTTCCCACACACAGCACATAAAAATAATTAAAAAAAAATTTGGAAAGTGAAATAGGGAGCCAATGAAAGCCTATGGGGGATTTTACTACTTTTGCCCCCCTGTAACTTTGGTTTGCAGAGATGTAGGGAACTCATTTTTGGAGTAAAAGTCTAACAATATGTCTTCTACCTGCATGAGACATTTTGTGAGATTCAGACGTTGCTAACGGCCATGGCTGCGATTTATGTACGTCAGAATCGCCACCATTGACATTGCCCAAATAAACAGGTTTTTGTGACCCTAGGCTATGACCTCTTTGGCCTAGGGGCCCGAAACTCACCAGTCATGATCCCCCTAAGGGTCCCTAAAATGCTACAAAATTTGCCACTGCTGTGCCATTGCCCTTTGAAATGGTGTGAGATTTTGGAACTGTAAATAGGAGGCCCAATAAAAGCCTATGGGGGATTTTACCAATTTTGGACCCCTGTAACTCTGGTTTGTAGAGATGTAGGGAACCCATCTTTGGAGTCCAAGTCTAACAATATGTCTTCTACCTGCATGAGACATTTCGTGAGATTCAGCCGTTGCTAACGGCCATGGCTGCGATTTATGTACGTCAGAATCACCACCGTTGAAATTGCCCAAATAAACAGGTTTTTGTGACCCTAGGCTATGACCTCTTCGGCCTAGGGGCCCGAAACTCACCAGTTATGATCCCCCTAACAGTTCCTACAATGCTAGAAAATTTGCCACTGCTGAGCCATTGCCCTTTGAAATATTGTGAGATTTTGGAAAGTTAAATAGGGAGCCCAATGAAAGCCTATGGGGGATTTGACCACTTTTGCACCCCTGTAACTCTGGTTTGCAGAGATGTATGGAACCCAACTTTGGAGTAAAAGTATAACAATATGCCTTCTACGTGCATGAGACATGTCGTGAGATTCAGACATTGCTAACGGCAATGGCTGCGATTCATGTTCGTCAGAATTTCCACCATTGAAATTACCCAAATAAACAGGTTTTTGTGACCCTAGGCTATGACCTCTTTGGCCTAGGGGCCCGAAACTCACCAGTTATGCTCCCCCTAAGAGTTCCTACAATGCTAGAAAATTTGCAACTGCTGAGCCATTGCCCTTTGAAAAGATTTGAGATTTTTGAAAGTGAAATAGGGAGCCTAATGGAAGCCTACGGCAGAATTCAGCACTTTTGCACCCAAATAATTCTAGTTGGTTATCATCACCCGCCGACTTTAGCAGTTAATAGCAAAGGCCCCTTACATCCTAGCAACACCAAATTTGCAGGATATGTTAAAAAGATAGGAGGAAACAATATTTAACTTCCCTGGTGGTAAGCCCGTTCTGAGCACGGGTTATGCCGCCGGAAGGCACCGCTCAGACCCCCCTGGGCCGATTTGCATAATTTTTTTTTTTGCTACACGCAACTAGCACTTTGCTAGCTGCATGTGCAATCTGATCGCCGCCGCTACCCGCCGATCCACCGCTATCCGTCGCGCCGCAGCCGCCCCCCCCAGACCCCGTGCCCTGCCTGGCCAATCAGTGCCAGGCAGCACTGTGGGGTGGATCGGAGTCCCCTTTGACGTCACGACGTCGATGACATCGGTGACATCATCCCGCCCATCGCCATGGCGATGGGGGAAGCCCCCCAGGAGATCCCGTTCTTAGAACGGGATCGATCGAAGGGGCTGGGGGGATGCCGCTGAGCTTGTCTCGCTACATGAAAAAAAAAAAAATTAAAAAAAAAACGGCTTTGTGCCCCCTGGCAGATTTTAATAAACCGCCAGGAGGATTAAAGGACTTCCGAGGCCACAAATGTGAAAAATGTTAAATACCTTTTCATAATCCAGATCCATGGAGGACGCCATCTGCGCCCTCCCGTTTATTCCCCCATAGCTCCCGCAGTAATACCGGCCCCGGTCGGGTCCCGACTAGAGTTGGGCCGAACGGTTCGCCGGCGAACGGGGTTCGCGCGAACTTAGGTGGTTCGCGTGCGGGTACCGCACGCGAACCTTTTGCGGAAGAAGTTCGGTTCGCCCCATAATGCACCTGAGGGTCAACTTTGACCCTCTACATCACAGTCAGCAGGCCCAGTGTAGCCAATTAGGCTACACTAGCCCCTGGAGCCCCACCCCCCCTTATATAAGGCAGGCAGCGGCGGCCATTACGGCCACTCGTGTGCCTGCATTAGTCAGAGTAGGGCGAGCTGCTGCAGACTGTCTCTCAGGGAAAGATTAGTTAGGCTTAACTTCTTCCTGGCTGCATACCTGTTCTGTTCAGTGAGCCCTCAGCCCACTGCATACCTGTACTGTGATCCTGCCACTGCATAGCTGTTCAGTGATCCTGCCACAGCATACCTGTTCTGTTCAGTGAGCCCTCAGCCCACTGCATACCTGTACTGTGATCCTGCCACTGCATACCTGTTCAGTGATCCTGCCACAGCATACCTGTTCTGTTCAGTGAGCCCTCAGCCCACTGCATACCTGTACTGTGATCCTGCCACTGCATAGCTGTTCAGTGATCCTGCCACAGCATACCTGTTCTGTTCAGTGAGCCCTCAGCCCACTGCATACCTGTACTGTGATCCTGCCACTGCATACCTGTTCAGTGATCCTGCCACAGCATACCTGTTCTGTTCAGTGAGCTCTCAGCCCACTGCATACCTGTACTGTGATCCTGCCACTGCATACCTGTTCAGTGATCCTGCCACAGCATACCTGTTCTGTTCAGTGAGCCCTCAGCCCACTGCATACCTGTACTGTGATCCTGCCACTGCATACCTGTTCAGTGATCCTGCCACAGCATACCTGTTCTGTTCAGTGAGCCCTCAGCCCACTGCATACCTGTACTGTGATCCTGCCACTGCATAGCTGTTCAGTGATCCTGCCACAGCATACCTGTTCTGTTCAGTGAGCCCTCAGCCCACTGCATACCTGTACTGTGATCCTGCCACTGCATAGCTGTTCAGTGATCCTGCCACAGCATACCTGTTCTGTTCAGTGAGCCCCCAGCCCACTGCATACCTGTACTGTGATCCTGCCACTGCATACCTGTTCAGTGATCCTGCCACAGCATACCTGTTCTGTTCAGTGAGCCCCCAGCCCACTGCATACCTGTACTGTGATCCTGCCACTGCATACCTGTTCAGTGATCCTGCCACAGCATACCTGTTCTGTTCAGTGAGCCCTCAGCCCACTGCATACCTGTACTGTGATCCTGCCACTGCATAGCTGTTCAGTGATCCTGCCACAGCATACCTGTTCTGTTCAGTGAGCCCTCAGCCCACTGCATACCTGTACTGTGATCCTGCCACTGCATACCTGTTCAGTGATCCTGCCACTGTATACCTGTTCTGTGAACCCGCCACTGTATACCTGTTCTGTTCAGTGGACCTGCCACTGTATACCTGTTTAGTGAACACGCCACTGCATACCTGTTGTGTTCAGTGAACCTGCCACTGCATACCTGTTCTGTGAACCCGCCACTGTATACCTGTTCTGTTCAGTGGACCCGCCACTGTATACCTGTTCTGTGAACCCGCCACTGTATACCTGTTCTGTTCAGTGGACCCGCCACTGTATACCTGTTCTGTGAACCCGCCACTGTATACCTGTTCTGTTCAGTGGACCTGCCACTGTATACCTGTTTAGTGAACACGCCACTGCATACCTGTTGTGTTCAGTGAACCTGCCACTGCATACCTGTTCTGTGAACCCGCCACTGTATACCTGTTCTGTTCAGTGGACCCGCCACTGTATACCTGTTCTGTTCAGTGGACCTGCCACTGTATACCTGTTTAGTGAACACGCCACTGCATACCTGTTGTGTTCAGTGAACCTGCCACTGCATACCTGTTCTGTGAACCCGCCACTGTATACCTGTTCTGTTCAGTGGACCCGCCACTGTATACCTGTTCTGTGAACCCGCCACTGTATACCTGTTCTGTTCAGTGGACCTGCCACTGTATACCTGTTTAGTGAACACGCCACTGCATACCTGTTGTGTTCAGTGAACCTGCCACTGCATACCTGTTCTGTGAACCCGCCACTGTATACCTGTTCTGTTCAGTGGACCCGCCACTGTATACCTGTTCTGTGAACCCGCCACTGTATACCTGTTCTGTTCAGTGGACCTGCCACTGTATACCTGTTTAGTGAACACGCCACTGCATACCTGTTGTGTTCAGTGAACCTGCCACTGCATACCTGTTCTGTGAACCCGCCACTGTATACCTGTTCTGTTCAGTGGACCCGCCACTGTATACCTGTTCTGTGAACCCGCCACTGTATACCTGTTCTGTTCAGTGGACCCGCCACTGTATACCTGTTCTGTGAACCCGCCACTGTATACCTGTTCTGTTCAGTGGACCTGCCACTGTATACCTGTTTAGTGAACACGCCACTGCATACCTGTTGTGTTCAGTGAACCTGCCACTGCATACCTGTTCTGTGAACCCGCCACTGTATACCTGTTCTGTTCAGTGGACCCGCCACTGTATACCTGTTCTGTTCAGTGGACCTGCCACTGTATACCTGTTTAGTGAACACGCCACTGCATACCTGTTGTGTTCAGTGAACCTGCCACTGCATACCTGTTCTGTGAACCCGCCACTGTATACCTGTTCTGTTCAGTGGACCCGCCACTGTATACCTGTTCTGTGAACCCGCCACTGTATACCTGTTCTGTTCAGTGGACCTGCCACTGTATACCTGTTTAGTGAACACGCCACTGCATACCTGTTGTGTTCAGTGAACCTGCCACTGCATACCTGTTCTGTGAACCCGCCACTGTATACCTGTTCTGTTCAGTGGACCCGCCACTGTATACCTGTTCTGTGAACCCGCCACTGTATACCTGTTCTGTTCAGTGGACCTGCCACTGTATACCTGTTTAGTGAACACGCCACTGCATACCTGTTGTGTTCAGTGAACCTGCCACTGCATACCTGTTCTGTGAACCCGCCACTGTATACCTGTTCTGTTCAGTGGACCCGCCACTGTATACCTGTTCTGTGAACCCGCCACTGTATACCTGTTCTGTTCAGTGGACCCGCCACTGTATACCTGTTCTGTGAACCCGCCACTGTATACCTGTTCTGTTCAGTGGACCTGCCACTGTATACCTGTTTAGTGAACACGCCACTGCATACCTGTTGTGTTCAGTGAACCTGCCACTGCATACCTGTTCTGTGAACCCGCCACTGTATACCTGTTCTGTTCAGTGGACCCGCCACTGTATACCTGTTCTGTTCAGTGGACCTGCCACTGTATACCTGTTTAGTGAACACGCCACTGCATACCTGTTGTGTTCAGTGAACCTGCCACTGCATACCTGTTCTGTGAACCCGCCACTGTATACCTGTTCTGTTCAGTGGACCCGCCACTGTATACCTGTTCTGTGAACCCGCCACTGTATACCTGTTCTGTTCAGTGGACCTGCCACTGTATACCTGTTTAGTGAACACGCCACTGCATACCTGTTGTGTTCAGTGAACCTGCCACTGCATACCTGTTCTGTGAACCCGCCACTGTATACCTGTTCTGTTCAGTGGACCCGCCACTGTATACCTGTTCTGTGAACCCGCCACTGTATACCTGTTCTGTTCAGTGGACCCGCCACTGTATACCTGTTCTGTGAACCCGCCACTGTATACCTGTTCTGTTCAGTGGACCTGCCACTGTATACCTGTTTAGTGAACACGCCACTGCATACCTGTTGTGTTCAGTGAACCTGCCACTGCATACCTGTTCTGTGAACCCGCCACTGTATACCTGTTCTGTTCAGTGGACCCGCCACTGTATACCTGTTCTGTTCAGTGGACCTGCCACTGTATACCTGTTTAGTGAACACGCCACTGCATACCTGTTGTGTTCAGTGAACCTGCCACTGCATACCTGTTCTGTGAACCCGCCACTGTATACCTGTTCTGTTCAGTGGACCCGCCACTGTATACCTGTTCTGTGAACCCGCCACTGTATACCTGTTCTGTTCAGTGGACCTGCCACTGTATACCTGTTTAGTGAACACGCCACTGCATACCTGTTGTGTTCAGTGAACCTGCCACTGCATACCTGTTCTGTGAACCCGCCACTGTATACCTGTTCTGTTCAGTGGACCCGCCACTGTATACCTGTTCTGTGAACCCGCCACTGTATACCTGTTCTGTTCAGTGGACCCGCCACTGTATACCTGTTCTGTGAACCCGCCACTGTATACCTGTTCTGTTCAGTGGACCTGCCACTGTATACCTGTTTAGTGAACACGCCACTGCATACCTGTTGTGTTCAGTGAACCTGCCACTGCATACCTGTTCTGTGAACCCGCCACTGTATACCTGTTCTGTTCAGTGGACCCGCCACTGTATACCTGTTCTGTTCAGTGGACCTGCCACTGTATACCTGTTCTGTTCAGTGGACCTGCCACTGTATACCTGTTTAGTGAACACGCCACTGCATACCTGTTGTGTTCAGTGAACCCGCCACTGTATACCTGTACTGTTCAGTGAACCCACCGCATCAGTGCGCATACCTGTGCAGTTAAGTGAACCCACCTACCTACGTGAGTGCACGCAGTGTGATATACCACTCCGTGCATACCCGATATGGACAAAACAGGTAGAGGAAGAGGAAGAGGTAGTGGCAGAGGCAGAGGAAGGCCACCCGGCAGGTCTGCGCGAGGTCGTGTAAATGTAATTTCGTGTGGACCTGGCCCACAGTACAGTGCTCGGAAGAAGGCACGTCCCATCACCTCCCAAGATTGTCAGGACGTGGTTGAGTATTTAGCGACACAGAACACCTCATCTTGCTCAGCCACCAGCGCTACTACTAGCACCACTTCCGCTGCATTTGACACTTCGCAAGAATTATTTAGTGGTGGTGAAATCACTGATGCACAGCCATTGTTACAGCCAGATGAATTTTCACCAGCTCATATGTCTGCGTTACGCGACAACACTATGGATGTAACGTGTAAGGAGGATGAAGGACCTACACATTTGGATTTTTCTGAGGCAAGCGAAGCTGGGCAGGATGATTACGATGATGACGATGATAGGGATCCTCTGTATGTTCCCAATAGAGGAGATGAAGAGGGGGACAGTTCAGAGGGGGAGTCAGAGAGTAGTAGGAGGATAGAAGTTGCTGAAAGAAGCTGGGGCAGCTCTTCGTCAGAAACAGCTGGTGGCAGAGTCCGGCACCATGTATCGCCAGATTCGCCACCTATGTACAGCCAGCCAACTTGCCCTTCAGCATCAGCTGCTGAGGTCCCCATAGTGCCCACATCCCAGGGTGGCTCAGCGGTGTGGAAATTTTTTAATGTGTGTGCCTCAGATCGGACCAAAGCCATCTGTTCGCTCTGCCAACAAAAATTGAGCCGTGGAAAGGCCAACACTCACGTAGGGACAAGTGCCTTACGAAGGCACCTGCAGAAAAGGCACAAACAGCAATGGGATGGCCACCTGAGCAAAAGCAGCAGCAGCACACAAAAGCAAAGTCACCCTCCTTCTCCTCTTCCTCCTTCAGGTGCATCATCTGCTTATGCCGCTCTCTCCCTTGCACCTTCACAGGCACCCTCCTCCACTCCGCCTCTGCCCTTGAGCGGTTCCTGCTCCTCTGCCCACAGCAGCAGTCAGGTGTCCGTGAAGGAAATGTTTGAGCGGAAGAAGCCACTTTTGGCCAGTCACCCCCTTGCCCGGCGTCTGACAGCTGGCGTGGCGGAACTGTTAGCTCGCCAGCTGTTACCATACCGGCTGGTGGACTCTGAGGCCTTCCGTAAATTTGTGGCCATCGGAACACCGCAGTGGAAGATGCCAGGCCGCACTTATTTTTCCAGAAAGGCCATACCCCAACTGCACCGTGAAGTTGAGAGGCAAGTGGTGTCATCTCTTGCGAAGAGCGTTGGGTCAAGGGTACACCTGACCACGGATGCCTGGTCTGCCAAGCACGGGCAGGGCCGCTACATTACCTACACAGCCCATTGGGTGAACCTGGTGGTGAACGATGGCAAGCAGAAAGCGGCGGACCAAATTGTGACACCTCCACGGCTTGCAGGCAGGCCTCCTGCCACCTCCTCTCCTCCTGCTACATGCTCTTCGCTGTCCTCCTCCTCCTCCTTGGCTGAGTGGCAGTTCTCCTCTCCAGCTACACAGCCCCAGCTCCGCAGGGCCTATGCTGCATGCCAGGTACGACGGTGTCACGCCATCTTAGACATGGCTTGTCTCAAAGCGGAGAGTCACACTGGAGCAGCTCTCCTGGCTGCTCTTAAGAAACAGGTGGATGAGTGGCTGACCCCGCACCACCTGGAGATAGGCAACGTGGTGTGCGACAACGGCAGCAATCTGCTTGCCGCTTTGCATATGGGGAAGCTGACACACATACCCTGCATGGCACATGTCATGAATCTGGTGGTTCAAAGATTTGTGGCAAAGTACCCTGGCTTAGCGGATGTCCTGAAGCAGGCCAGGAAGTTCTGTGGGCATTTGAGGCGCTCTTACACAGCCATGGCACGATTTGCAGAAATTCAGCGTAAAAACAACATGCCGGTGAGACGCCTCATTTGCGATAGCCCCACTCGCTGGAACTCGACCCTCCTCATGTTCTCCCGCCTGCTAGAACAGAAGAAAGCCGTCACCCAGTACCTCTACAACTGGAGTAGAACGAAACAGTCTGGGAAGATGGGGATGTTCTGGCCCGACAACTGGACAATGATGAAAAATGCATGCAGGCTCATGCGGCCGTTTGAGGAGGTGACCAACCTGGTGAGCCGCAGTGAGGGCACCATCAGCGACTTAATTCCCTACGCGTACTTCTTGGAGCGTGCTGTGCGTAGAGTGGCGGATGAAGCTGCGAATGAGCGTGACCAGGAACCGTTACGGCAGGAACAGGCATGGGACCAATTTTCATCAGACCCAGCTGTTTCCTCAACACCTGCGGCAGCACAGAGGGGGGAGGAGGAGGAAGAAGAGAGGTCATGTGCAGAAGATGAGTCAGACTCAGAGGATGATGAGCAAGGTGTTTCTTTGGGGGAGGAGGAGGAGGAGGAGGGGACAGTGGCAGGAGAACAACCGCAGCAGGCGTCGCAGGGGGCTTGTGCTGCGCAACCTTCCCGTGGTATTGTTCGCGGCTGGGGGGAGGAGGTTGACTTACCTGACGTCACTGAGGAAGAGCAAGAGGAGATGGAGGGTACTGGATCCGACTTTGTGCAGATGTCGTCTTTTATGCTGTCCTGCCTGTTGAGGGACCCCCGTATAAAAAACCTCAAGGGGAATGAGCTGTACTGGGTGGCCACACTACTAGACCCTCGGTACAGGCACAAAGTGGCGGACCTGTTACCAACTCACCGGAAGGTGGAAAGGATGCAGCACATGCAGAACCAGCTGTCAACTATGCTTTACAATGCCTTTAAGGGTGATGTGACGGCACAACGCCAGCAAGGTACCACTGCCACTAATCCTCCTCCCGTGTCCACGCAGTCAAAGACAGGACGCTCCAGCGATCTCATGGTGATGTCGGACATGCGGACGTTCTTTAGTCCAACGCCTCGCCGTAGCCCTTCCGGATCCACCCTCCACCAACGCCTGGAACGGCAGGTAGCCGACTACCTGGCCTTAAGTGTGGATGTAGACACTGCTGTGAACAGCGATGAGGAACCCTTGAACTACTGGGTGCGCAGGCTTGACCTGTGGCCAGAGCTGTCCCAATTTGCCATCCAACTTCTCTCCTGCCCTGCCGCAAGCGTCCTCTCAGAAAGGACCTTCAGCGCAGCTGGAGGCATTGTCACAGAGAAGAGAAGTCGCCTAAGTCACAAAAGTGTTAAGTACCTCACCTTTATAAAAATGAATGAGGCATGGATCCCGGAGGGCTGCTGCCCGCCCCAAGACTAAGTCAGTCCCCGCACATACAGCATCTCTGCCTGCACGCCGTGTGACTGGCTGCCTGGCCTGCCCCAAGAAGACTAAGTCGCTCCCAGTCCCTCCACACAGCATGTCTGCCTGCAGGCCGCTTCACTACCTTCTCCGCCACCACCAACAGGGTCCGGGACTCCAGGCGGATTGCTGAATTTTTTAGGCCGCTGCTAGCAGCGGCCGCTGTAATAATTTTTCGGGTGCGTGTACATGACTGCCTAATTTTTCTGGCTGCACTGCGGGCAGCTGCAACAACAAAAGAAAAGGCATGAACATGCGCCCATTCCCCTTCGTGATCATTACCTTGCCGTGGTGAAGGGGCTTGCGTATCACAATGGAGCAATGACCGGCGCCTAGATGAGTGTCTCGGGGGGCACACCCACGATAATAAGGTCGTTGCCTCATTGTGGTCAGACCAAATTTGATCAGCTGGACAGTCACTGTTCTGTCATTCAGCTACATCAGCCAGGTGACTGACCATATGGGCTGTAAAGCCACCAAAACCTGCACTCTCGCCATGGTGCGCACCAGTCCAGCACGGCCGTCACTACACAAACAGCTGTTTGCGGTGCGTTACACGATGAGTTTGGTGCGTCAGTGTGAAGCAGTACCTTAATTACACTTCCTGATTGATGTATACACATGCAAGATGTTTGAAAGCACTTTAGGCCTGTCATTTAACATTCAATGTGATTTCTGCCCTTAAAACGCTGCTTTGCGTCAAATCCAGATTTTTCCCGGGGACTTTTGGCATGTATCCCACTCCGCCATCCCCCCCTCCAGGTGTTAGACCCCTTGAAACATCTTTTCCATCACTTTTGTGGCCAGCATAATTAATTTTTTTTTTCAAAGTTCGCATCCCCATTGAAGTCTATTGCGGTTCGCGAACTTTAACGCGAACCGAACCTTTCGCGAAAGTTCGCGAACCCGGTTCGCGAACCGAAAATCGGAGGTTCGGCCCAACTCTAGTCCCGACTCCCGACCCCTCCGAACAGGTCAGGTTCTTATTCCCCACTCAATATGGCCTCCACAGATTGCCGCGGCTGCGCAGTCCGCACAGACGCGATTGCACCTGCGCAGCTCTAGGGCTCTAGGGCGTCATCAATATGCGTGCATACATCGGACGCATCGGGAGGAGGACCTAGAGCTGCACAGCCGCAATCGCATCATATCATATTGAGGGGGGAATGAGAACCCGACCCGTTTGGAGGGGTCGGGACCCGAACAGGGCCGGTATTACTGCGGGTGCCATGGCGGAATGAACGGGAGGGCGCAGATGGCATCCTCCATGGATCTGGATTATGAAATGGTATTTAACTTTTTTCATACTTGTGGCCTCGTAAGTCCTTTAAAAAAATATATATATATATATATATGTATGTATATATATATATATATATATATATATATATATATATATATATATATATATATAAATTTTATTATTTTTATGTGCTGAGTGTGGGAAATCTGAAAAAAAAATTGAAGTGAGGTCCCCCCTCCCGAGCCTCTGTAACCCCTTGTCCCCCATGCAGGCTGGGATAGCCAGAATGCGGAGCCCCGGCCGACTGGGGCTTCACACCCTGAGCTATACCAGCCTGCATGGTCCATGGTATGGGGGGCTCCGGGGGGGAGGGGCAGCCAAGCCTTCCCCTTCCCACCCCGGAGCCCTTGTCTAATCCATGGACAAGGGGCTCTTCCCCACCTCCGGTGCCCCAGGAGGGGGGGGGGGGGTTCATGGTGGCATCTGGGAGTCCCATTTAAGAAGGGGACCCCAGATGCCCACCCCCTCCCAGGAGAAATAAGTATAGAGGTACAAAGTACCCCTTACCCATTTCCACAAAGGGTTAAATGAAATAAAAACACAACCACGAAAAAAGTCCTTTAATTTTCTTAATTAACCAGACATACTTACCTGTACCTTTAAAAAAAAATTCCCACGCCAATAACCTTGGTAAATGATCCAACGAACTGTATCCTCTTATGTTGCGATCTTCTATTAAGTTGATTGAAGATCTCCGAGAGAATGCATCCTTTCGGTCGCATAGCTGCTAGCTCTCGCTGTGTCTCCCCACCTGCCTGCCTGCACCTGTCAACCCCCACCTAGGCTGCTAGGTGGGGGTTGACAGGTGCAGGCAGGTGGGGAGAGACAGCAGCGAGAGCCAGCAGCTTCACGTCCTTCCAAGGACGCATTCTCTGCTATACTAATGGCTCATGAATGAGTCAGATCTTTTTAATGGATCGGTTCTTTTTTTATGAATCGACTCTTTTTTTTTTACTTTAAAATCGGTTTTCTCAAAAACTATAAGGTCTATATATAGAATACTGTTCTTCTTAACATTCCCAGTAATTTTGGTGTTCCTAGTTTTTAAAGGGGCTTTGCAATTAACCATTAAAGTCGGCGGGGGTATATTTTCCCACGGTCAGAAGGAGAATTTACATTGAAACTTTAAAATTGATTTTCTCAAAAACTATAAGGGCTTTTTGAAAAAAAATGTTTTCCTCTTATTCCCACTGTTCTTATTAACATTTTCTGCAAGTTTGGTGTTTCTAGCTTTTAAAGCGGCTTTGCTATTAACTGCTAAAGTCGGCGGGTGCTTAATTTTCCCACGGTCAGAAGGAGTTACTTTAAAATTGATTTTCTCAAAAACTATAAGGTATTTTTGAAAACAATTTTCCCCTCTTGTAGTCACTGAAAGATCTCAGGTGTTTTGACACCTTGAAACATCTTTTCCATCACTTTTCTGGCCAGCATAAATGTTTTTAGTTTTCAAAGTTCGCCTCCCTATTGAAGTCTATTGCGGATCGCGGAAGTTCATGCGAACAGAACCTTCCGCGGCAGTTCACGAGCAGGGTTCATGAACCGAAAATCGGAGGTTCGCGACATCTCTACAGAGCACAACCTAAATAAGAAAAATAATGAACATACCCTCCAAGTAACACAATTTGACAGCATGTCCCACAAAATAACAATTGGGCAGCAAGTCCTCCAAATAACATAATTGGGCAGCATAAACCAAAAATAAAAGAATTAGGAAGTATGGCCCCAGATAACATAATTAAGCAACATGTCCTTTAAACAACACAATTACACAGCAGGACAAAATAACATGATTAGGCAGTGTGAACTTTAGAAAGCAATTAGGCAGCCATATTGCTGAATTGGCAGCATCTTTCCTTCTTTACTAGGGAGCATAAACCTCTAGTAAGAAAATTAATCAGTATGTCCCTGAAATAACATTATTAGGTAGCATGCCCTCTTAAATAATATTTAGGCTGCATGATCTCAGTCAACTTAATTGGGTAATATATCTACCATATAACATAATGAGGTACAGACTAACCAGCAAGCTCATGGTGACCCAGAACTCATTGGAGTGTGTAAGGGACTACAATGGTCCTAAAAGCCCCCTTACTAAGATGTTAAGAAAAACAAAAATTTGCTTTCCTAAAACAGAAAGAATTTGCGATAATTCAGGTTGGAGTGAGCTCGAGATGTCTCCCAGAGCACCACTGCTGAATATATGCAAATTAACCATTGTACCCTTAGAAGCTAAACACACCTCCAGAACCGCTGGAATGCAATGATGTGTCAGCTTGTTAAATTGTACAGAGCCATAATAATCCAACATGCATACAGACTGTTTCGGATTGTTTGATCCTCATCAGTGCATGGCATGGATTAATCTGGCTCTATGGAGTAGGGCTTGTAAACCGAGAGGTACAGACTAACCAGCAAGCTCATGGTGACCCAGAACTCATTGGAGTGTGTAAGGGACTACAATGGTCCTAAAAGCCCCCTTACTAAGATGTTAAGAAAAACAAAAATTTGCTTTCCTAAAACAGAAAGAATTTGCGATAATTCAGGTTGGAGTGAGCTCGAGATGTCTCCCAGAGCACCACTGTTGAATATATGCAAATTAACCATTGTACCCTTAGAAGCTAAACACACCTCCAGAACCGCTGGAATGCAATGATGTATCAGCTTGTTAAATTGTACAGAGCCATAATAATCCAACATGCATACAGACTGTTTCGGATTGTTTGATCCTCATCAGTGCATGGCATGGATTAATCTGGCTCTATGGAGTAGGGGTTGTAAACCGAGAGGTACAGACTAACCAGCAAGCTCATGGTGACCCAGAACTCATTGGAGTGTGTAAGGGACTACAATGGTCCTAAAAGCCCCCTTACTAAGATGTTAAGAAAAACAAAAATTTGCTTTCCTAAAACAGAAAGAATTTGCGATAATTCAGGTTGGAGTGAGCTCGAGATGTCTCTCAGAGCACCACTGTTGAATATATGCAAATTAACCATTGTACCCTTAGAAGCTAAACACACCTCCAGAACCGCTGGAATGCAATGATGTGTCAGCTTGTTAAATTGTACAGAGCCATAATAATCCAACATGCATACAGACTGTTTCGGATTGTTTGATCCTCATCAGTGCATGGCATGGATTAATCTGGCTCTATGGAGTAGGGCTTATAAACCGAGAGGTACAGACTAACCAGCAAGCTCATGGTGACCTAGAACTCATTGGAGTGTGTAAGGGACTACAATGGTCCTAAAAGCCCCCTTACTAAGATGTTAAGAAAAACAAAAATTTGCTTTCCTAAAACAGAAAGAATTTGCGATAATTCAGGTTGGAGTTAGTGTTGGGCGAACAGTGTTCGCCACTGTTCGGGTTCTGCAGAACATCACCCTGTTCGGGTGATGTTCGAGTTCGGCCGAACACCTGACGGTGCTTGGCCAAACCGTTCGGCCACATGGCCGAACTAAGAGCGCATGGCCGAACGTTCCCCGAACGTTCGGCTAGCGCTGTGATTGGCCGAACGGGTCACGTGGTTCGGACCCGAACGCGCTCTGATTGGCCGAACTGTCACGTGGTTCGGGTAAATAAATACCCGAACCACGTCATATCTCCGCCATTTGTCTGTGGGTTTAGCTTTGGGTAGGCAGGCAGGGTAGTTCGCGCTCCAGCCACGCTAGCCAGGGTCCCCCCTGTCATTGTGTCGCTGCTGGGAACAGTAGTACACCGCTCGCTCAGCCACACTATATAGCATTCTGTTTACTGCCACTCTGTGTACCTCGCTCAGCCACATTATATAGCATTCTGTTCACTGTTCTGTGTCTGCTGGGAATAGTGGTACACCGCTCGCTCAGCCACACTATATAGCATTCTGTTTACTGTTCTGTGTCTGCTGGGAATAGTGGTACACCGCTCGCTCAGCCACACTATATAGCATTCTGTTTACTGTTCTGTGTCTGCTGGGAATAGTGGTACACCGCTCGCTCAGCCACACTATATAGCATTCTGTTTACTGTTCTGTGTCTGCTGGGAATAGTGGTACACCGCTCGCTCAGCCACACTATATAGCATTCTGTTCACTGTTCTGTGTCTGCTGGGAATAGTGGTACACCGCTCGCTCAGCCACACTATATAGCATTCTGTTTACTGTTCTGTGTCTGCTGGGAATAGTGGTACACCGCTCGCTCAGCCACACTATATAGCATTCTGTTTACTGTTCTGTGTCTGCTGGGAATAGTAGTACACCACTCGCTCAGCCACACTATATAGCATTCTGTTTACTGCCACTCTGTGTACCTCGCTCAGCCACATTATATAGCATTCTGTTCACTGTTCTGTGTCTGCTGGGAATAGTGGTACACCGCTCGCTCAGCCACACTATATAGCATTCTGTTTACTGTTCTGTGTCTGCTGGGAATAGTGGTACACCACTCGCTCAGCCACACTATATAGCATTCTGTTTACTGCCACTCTGTGTACCTCGCTCAGCCACATTATATAGCATTCTGTTCACTGTTCTGTGTCTGCTGGGAATAGTGGTACACCGCTCGCTCAGCCACACTATATAGCATTCTGTTTACTGTTCTGTGTCTGCTGGGAATAGTGGTACACCGCTCGCTCAGCCACACTATATAGCATTCTGTTTACTGTTCTGTGTCTGCTGGGAATAGTGGTACACCGCTCGCTCAGCCACACTATATAGCATTCTGTTTACTGTTCTGTGTCTGCTGGGAATAGTGGTACACCGCTCGCTCAACCACACTATATAGCATTCTGTTTACTGTTCTGTGTCTGCTGGGAATAGTAGTACACCGCTCACCCGCCACTGTATAGCATTGTGCTCTGTGTCGCTGCTGGGAATAGTGGTACACCGCTCACCTGTCACTGTATAGCATTGTGCTCTGTGTCGCTGCTGGGAATAGTGGTACTGTATAGCATTTCTGTACTGCCACTGTACTGCTGCCAGTCAGCGTGTACTGTAAGGATAAGTGAAATGAGGAAGAAATCCGGTGAAAGAGGGAGGGGCAAGGGAAGAGGTGTTTCCCCTGACGGTTCACGTACAGGCCACAGGGGAGCACCCAAGAAAACCCACTCAATACCGCCCATGTTGTCCAGGACAACAACCCTCACAAATCCAAAAGAACAGGACCAGATAATTACTTGGATGACCTCTCAAGCGTCCAGCAGTGGGTTAAGCAGCACCAGCACATCACGCACGAGGTCCGAGTCCTCAGCCAGTTACAAGGAGCCAGTGGGCACAAAGCTGACACAACCGGCAGCGACACCACGCACACAACTGCCAGATAACCAGTCCGATGAATTACCTCAGGACACAATGGGGTATTCGCAGGAGCTATTCCCAGCCCAACAAACTTCCACCTTTCAAAGGTCAATGGAGGAACAGCCAGAAATGTTGTGCCTGGATTCACAACCGTTAACTGTGGGAAATGCACCGCGCACTGAAATACAAGGCGAGTCCGAGGAGGACTCGGAAACCCAAATCCCAGAGCAATTTGGGCAGGAGGGGTTGCAATTGCAGGAGGTCGGCCGACAAGATCTGGAAGACGACGTTGGAGTGTGCTGCGCAGAGGTTGTTGTGGGGAGCTCTACTCCACGGCGGCGGCCCACAATGACATATGACGAGTTTGAGGAGATGGAAGAGGAGGGTATGGACAATGTGGACAAAGACCCAGATTTTGTTTGTGAACGAGAACATCGCCGTCGTAGCAGCAGCACAGATGAGTCTGTTGAAGAACCCACTGCTGCACGAGTTCGCCTTGTGCCACAAGGTAGGCGGCGCGCAATTTCAGGCACCACAAGCGTGGAAGTTCAAGTGAGAGGCAAAAGAGGAGCAAACAGAAATCGCCAGCAAGGAGGCAGGTGCTCCAAAGTCTGGGCTTTCTTTGAAGACTGCACTGAGGATGTTACCATGGCGATTTGCAAGGTGTGCAAGACCCGCCTGAGCAGGGGGAAAAGTATTAACAACCTCTCCACCACCAGCATGAGCCGTCACATGCTATCCAAACATCCCACTCTGTGGGCAAACGCGTCAGGACAGGGTACCAGCAACAACACTGCCTCCCTTGGGTTCACCAGACTCACCACCAGACCCGCCTCAGCAGCAGCAGTAGCCCAGCCATTGCGTGGTTCACAACATTCACAAACATCAGACGACGCTGACACTGTCACTTTCCGGAGTAGTGCTCTTGAGGTCTCCCAGTGTTCATCAAACACAACAACCAACAGCCCTTCCGTGTGCAGCGCTACGGTTCAGTTGTCTGTGTCGGAGATGTTTGAGCGCAAGAGGAAATTGCCAGCAAATGACCCCCGGGCCGTGGCAGTAACAGCCAGCATAGCCAAGCTTCTGGCCTGCGAAATGCAGCCATATCGAGTGGTGGAGACAAACAGCTTCAAGGGCATGATGTCAGTGGCCATCCCACGTTACGTGGTTCCCAGCCGCTACCACTTTGCGCGCTCTGCAGTGCCTGAGTTGCATGAGCACGTGGTCAGCAAAATAACCCGAAGCTTGAAGAATGCCGTTGCCTGCAAGGTTCACCTCACCACTGACACCTGGACGAGTGCGTTCGGCCAGGGTCGATACATCTCCCTTACCACGCACTGGGTGAACCTTGTGGAGCCTGGCAGCGATTCCTCACTTGCTACGGCACGGGTGTTGCCCACGCCACAAACAGCTGCACCGCCGTCCCTCCCACTGGATAACAACAGCAGCACCTACCTCTCTGACTCCTTCTCCTCCAACGCATCTCAAAGCTGTACCTCATCCGGAAACGCTAACCCAGCAGCAGTAGGATCGTGGAAGCAGTGCAGCACAGCTGTTGGCATGCGTCAGCAAGCGTTGCTGAAGCTAATCTGCCTTGGGGATAAGCAGCACACAGGGGAGGAAATTTGGAGGGGAATAAAGGAACAGACGGATTTGTGGCTGGCACCGCTGGACCTGAAACCGGGCATGGTTGTGTGTGATAATGGGAGTAATCTCATTCGCGCTTTAAGGTTGGCTAAGCTGACACACATCCCTTGCCTGGCGCACGTGATGAACCTAGTAGTTCAGCGGTTCCTGAGGACATACCCAGGCGTGGACGATCTTCTGTTGAAGGTGCGTCGAGTGGCCAAACATTGTAGAAATTCCAGTACTGCTTCGGGGGCACTCGCCAAGATGCAGGAGCGCTTCAATCTCCCCCACCATCGCTTGCTGTGTGATGTCCCTACGCGCTGGAATTCTACGCTGCACATGCTAGCCCGCTTTTGCGAGCAGAAGAGTGCAGTGGTCCAGTACATGACGGCGCAGTACCGAGGCGCATCCGGCCAGCTGCCAAGCTTCTGTGGATCCGATTGGGCCAACATGTTGGACCTCTGCCAAGTCCTCCAAAATTTTGAGCAATCCACGTTGCTTGTGAGCAGTGACAACTCTTCAGTCAGCATTACCATACCACTGCTGTGTTTACTGAAGAGGTCGATGTTAAAAATCAAGGAAACAGCTGTCATGATGCAACTGGGGGAATCTGAAGGAGAAAACGATCAGCGTGATGGTACCAACATCAGGCCATCCGCCTCAGGGAACGCTGGCCCCAGCAGCTATGACGAAGAAGAGGAGGAGGAACAGCTGGAGTTGGAGCAGGAATTTCATGCCACCACTGACGAGGGCCAGAGCGGTGCACGTTGGACTTCCACAATTCAACGCGAATGGTCAGCAGAAGCAGACCAGGAGGAAGGTGACCACTATGATGCATCACAACAACTATCACAACGCTCACAAGAGGATGATGAGGATTCTGGTAGGACTCTGGCACACATGGCTCAATTCATGCTAGACTGCATTGAACGTGACCCACGCATTGTGCGCATTCTGGACAACACCAATTACTGGGTTTATACCCTTCTGGATCCACGGTACAAACACAATGTTCCAAAACTGCTTGAAGAAAGAGTCAGACAGGTCAAAATGGAAGAATACCAGCAGGCCCTTGTGGAGACTTTAGAGAGGAGATTGACATCCTCCCCCTCCTCTAGCCAGTTGTACGCAGACAGACTGACTTCCGCAAACCCAGGACGACCAGGAGGGCAGCAAACAACGCAAGCCGCAGCTAGTACCCAAAAGGGAACGGTATCGGCAGTGTCCTTGGAGTGGGAAAATTTTCTGGCACCCATGCAGCAGCAGCCCACTGAACAGCAAGCGTGCAGATCCACCTCCAACACCGATCGCCTGGAGAAGATGGTCAAGGACTACATGTCAGATGACGTAGCTGTGTCGAACAATCCATCTGCACCCTTCAACTATTGGGTATCGAAGCTAGACACCTGGCACGAACTGGCAATGTACGCAATAGAGGTGCTGGCTTGCCCGGCAGCCAGCGTTATGTCGGAACGCTGTTTCAGTGCTGCCGGAGGCATCGTCACAGATCGGCGTATCCCCCTCTCTACAGAAAATGCAGACCGTCTGACTCAAATGAAAATGAATCAATCCTGGATTGGAAATGACTACGCAACACTCCAGGACCCCAACCAAGTAACATGACCAATGAACATCTGGGATGGTGTAGCGTTTCCGGTCCCTGTTTATTGAACCTCTCATCTGTATTACATTTATGACTGCATGGCGGCAAAAAGCATTGCTGCTATATCCGCACGCTTTTTGTCCTCATGCAAGGCCTGGGTTGTTGTGTCTCAAAAACCGTGGCCTTCTCCTCCTTCGCCTGCTCCTGTTCCATCACGTCTGCTGCTGCTGAGTTAGCGTTGCCGCGTGGTCCCTGTTTATTGAACCACTTATCTTTATTACATTTATGACTGCATGGCGGTACAAAGCATGCTATCCGCACGCTTCTTGCCCTCATGCAAGGCCTGGGTTGTTGTGTCTCACAAAGCGTGGCCTTCTCCTCCTGCGCCTCCTCCTGTTCCATCACGTCTGCTGCTGCTGGGTTAGCGTTGCCGCGTGGTCCCTGTTTATTGAACCACTTATCTTTATTACATTTATGACTGCATGGCGGTACAAAGCATGCTATCCGCACGCTTCTTGCCCTCATGCAAGGCCTGGGTTGTTGTGTCTCACAAAGCGTGGCCTTCTCCTCCTGCGCCTCCTCCTGTTCCATCACGTCTGCTGCTGCTGGGTTAGCGTTGCCGCGTGGTCCCTGTTTATTGAACCACTTATCTTTATTACATTTATGACTGCATGGCGGTAAAAAGCATGCTATCCGCACGCTTTTTGTCCTCATGCAAGGCCTGGGTTGTTGTGTCTCACAAAGCGTGGCCTTCTCCTCCTGCGCCTCCTCCTGTTCCATCACGTGTGCTGCTGCTGCTGCTGCTGGGTTAGCGTTGCCGGTCCCTGTTTATGGAACCTCTTATCTTTATTACATTTATGACTGCATGGCGGTACAAAGCATGCTATCCGCACGCTTCTTGCCCTCATGCAAGGCCGGGGTTGTTGTGTCTCACAAAGCGTGGCCTTCTCCTCCTGCGCCTCCTCCTGTTCCATCACGTGTGCTGCTGCTGGGTTAGCGTTACCGGTCCCTTTTCCTGGAACCTCTTATATGTATTACATTTATGACTGCATGCCGACAAAAAACATGTTACCTGTGCAAAGAAAACAGACATTTCCCGCATTTAAAAGACAGTTTTCCCTTTGAAACTTTAAAATCGATTTTCTCAAAAACTATAAGCTCTTTTTGCTAATTTTTTTTTTCCTCTTGTACCCACTCCCAAGGTTCACATACCCTGTAAATTTGGGGTATGTAGCATGTAAGGAGGCTTTACAAACCACAAAAGTTCGGGTCCCCATTGACTTCCATTATGTTCGGAGTTCGGGTCGAACACCCGAACATCGCGGCCATGTTCGGCCTGTTCGGCCCGAACCCGAACATCTAGATGTTCGCCCAACACTAGTTGGAGTGAGCTCGAGATGTCTCCCAGAGCACCACTGCTGAATATATGCAAATTAACCATTGTACCCTTAGAAGCTAAACACACCTCCAGAACCGCTGGAATGCAATGATATGTCAGCTTGTTAAATTGTACAGAGCCATAATAATCCAACATGCATACAGACTGTTTCGGATTGTTTGATCCTCATCAGTGCATGGCATGGATTAAACTGGCTCTATGGAGTAGGGCTTGTAAACCGAGAGGTACAGACTAACCAGCAAGCTCATGGTGACCCAGAACTCATTGGAGTGTGTAAGGGACTACAATGGTCCTAAAAGCCCCCTTACTAAGATGTTAAGAAAAACAAAAATTTGCTTTCCTAAAACAGAAAGAATTTGCGATAATTCAAGTTGGAGTGAGCTCGAGATGTCTCCCAGAGCACCACTGCTGAATATATGCAAATTAACCAATGTACCCTTAGAAGCTAAACACACCTCCAGAACCGCTGGAATGCAATAAATAACATAATGAGGCAGCAGGACCCACATTACTTTAGACAGCATGACTCCTATATAAAAATGTCCCCCAAATTAAATAATTAGAGAGCATGTCCCCCAAATAACATGATTAGGCAACATGACCCCCAGACAGCCAAATCCCCAAAAACATAATTAGGAAGTTATGTCTCCAAACAACAAAATTAAGCAGCATGGGCTTGATTCATTAAGTTGCGCTGCTAAAGCAGCACATTTTTTTTATGTTTAATAATTTTTATTGATTTCAAGCAATAAAGAACAGTTAAACAGCAGAACATAAGGTACGTTTCCATAATAACAGAAGAAGTCAAAACAACCTTAAATTGCATCTTAGTTGCATACAAGTCAGGGGCGTACCTAGAAATCCCCGGGCCCCCCTGCAAAAAAATCCGCCCCCCCCCCCCCAGGGCCCACTCAGGGACTTTTGGGGGGCAGGAGGGGTCGTAGCATAAGAGGAGAGTGTGGCAGATCGGCGGGGAGGGGGGACATCCCCCCCCCCTCCCTCACCTCGGGCTCTCCTGCATGACCTCCTTCTTGCTGGAAGTCTTCCGATCTCTAAGAGCTTCATGCAACTTCCTGTGTAAACAGGAAGTTGCTCTTAGAAAACGGAAGACCTCCAGCGAGAAGGAGGTAATGTACTCAGCCTGCTGCTGCCGCTGCCACCACTGACTGCAGGAGTGGGAGCGCTGAGAGGAGAGCCCGAGGTGAGGAAGTGGGGGGGGAATGTCCCCCCTCCCCACCGATCTACCACACTCTTCTCTTATGCTGCGACCCCTCCTGCCCCCAAAAGTCCCTGAGCGGGTCCCCCCCCTCCCCCCCCCGCGATGGCAGGGGTCGCATCCCCTATTGTTATGCCAGTGATACCAGTGCATAAAAACACACCAGTAAACATCAAATAAATGAAGATAGGATAGCAGCATTTTTAGGCCTACAAACAGCTTTGATATTATAATAGAACAACAAATCACCAATTTATATGGAAAAGGTCTTTATATAAAATAAAATAAAACTAGAAAATAGAACTCGTGAGGATAACAACTACCCATTTACTAGACCAATTATGATTGGGTAGAGTAAGCCTGGCTCTCAGTTTTTCAAAAAATAAGATGTGGCAAAGTCTGTTTTTGAAAATTGCGCAAAAGGTGGATCAGCGCATCACCAGGCCGCCTCCAAATGGCCTCGAATCAGAGGTGCGCTGAGCCCCCCCAGAAACTGCAAACGCACCTTGAACCCAAACAGAAGCTCTGCATATACACCAAAAGCAAAGCTGTTAAGTGGTCAGCTGCTCCCACTTAACAGCTTTGCTTTTGGTGTATATGCAGAGCTTCTGTTTGGGTTCAAGGTGCGTTGCAGTTTCTGGGGGGGGCTCAGAGCACCTCTGATTCGAGGCCATTCGGAGGCGGCCTGGTGATGCGCTGATCCACCTTTTGCGCAATTTACAATTTTCGATTTAACTTGACTGGCCGCACCCAGGCTATGCATATACATAGGTTAGGCTTTAGTTAGTGTTAGGTCCCCTCCCATGGAGGATTGACTTCTTCGCAGTGGGAGGGACGAGTACTTAATAGGTTGCATGCAAGCTGTTACGGAAACCAACATCCTCCAGTGGTAAACAGGTCATGTGTATGCTAGGTGTGTATTTTATCCCACGAGTGGGGCTTGCACTCTTTTGCAGGTAGGCACTTGTCTGTCTTTAAGTAGCGCTGTTCATTTCCTTGCCAAAGTCTGTTTTTGACTTGATCAAAATGGAGTGTGGCGAAGCGCCAGGACGCCGCTATTGTTAGTTTAGTGGCAGTGAAAATATAATTGACCAAAGCGGTTTGTGTGGATGACAAGTGTGGATATCGGAAGCCTAAAAACCAGCGCATTTTAGGCCCCCCCGATAGGTAGTATAATTGCTCCCAGGGACGATAGCCTGGAGGGGGTAGCAGCCAGGAAAAGGAGCAGTATGCAAGGCGGTGGGGAGGGGGGGTCAGACCCCCCCCCCCCCCCTTACCTGGTTCCCCCCTTCTTCTCACCCTCTCCAGCTATGTGTGTGTCAGCAGCGGGCAGGAAAGTAATTACTCACCTCTTCCTTGCACATTCCTGCCAAAAAAGAATAAAAAAAATGGAAAACAAAAAAGCTGCAAAAAAGGACCTCAAAGTAATTCACAGTCAGTGGTTCCAGCCAAATCCATTGATCTCACCACCAGTCATTTGGACACTATCATTTGCACATACAGCATCATGGATTACTTTTCCACACTTAAAGGTAAGTTTAGAATCCTAGGAAGGTCAGAGATAGTCATAGTCATAGAATTCCAATAGTTATGAATTTGGATTAATTACCCTGCACCTGTGTAAGCTTTTGTCACCAAATTTGCTATGTATAATATGGCTACACAGGGAAACATGTTCTAAAATTCCTAGTTTTTGAGAAAATCAACATTACATTTTTTGTCCATCTATTTTTGGCATCTATTTATAGATGCCACCTATTTAGAAAGGGGTCCTTCTCAGTGAGAGTGGTTAAAATTTGAAATATCTTACCTCAGGAAGTAGTTATGTCAAACTCAAAATCTGCATTTAAAGAGGGCTTGGATGCTTTCCTTGCGTTGAAGGGCATCCACTGCAATAATTACCAAGTAATTCCCGGGAGAGTTGATCAAGCTATGACTGCTATCTGTAGTCCTGCAGTCGGGAAATAAGTTTTCCCTTTTAAGGCTATTTGTCCCAGGCCTTGTAAGGTTTTTTTGCCTTGCCTTCTCTTGGATTAACTGGGATAACTGGGATATGTGCGGATTTAGGATGGTGTTTTTTGGTTTGTTTATTTTTTCCTTTCTGGTTGAACTTAACCACTTAACGACCAGCCAACGCCGATAGGTCTCTGATTGGCCGGGGATCGCCGGCATCTGATAGGCTAAAGCCTATCTGAGGCGGTACAGGACGGATCGCTGTCCTGTACCGCCCATAGTTAGAAGGGGAGGGAGGGAAGGAGAGGGAGGGCAGGATATTGCTGCGAAGGGGGGCTTTGAGGAGCCCCCCCCCGCTGCACCAAAATAGCCAGCGGCGATCAACCCCCCCCCCAGCAGGACATCCCCGTTGTGGGGAAAAAAGGGGAGAAGTCTGATCGCCCTGCCTGCCACCCAATCTGTGCTGGGGGTTGAAGAGCCCACCCAGCACAGATCATAAAAAAAAAAATCTTGCTGTCCTTAAGTGGTTAATGGGCGGAGGTCTTTTTTCAACCAAACTATGTTAATGTTATGCACAATGGGCTCATCTCCACCTTGCGTTCAGGGGGTGGACTTGTGGCGGAATCTGGAAGTCCCCTTTAACAGCAAAGGGTTCCCCAGATTTCCACACCCTAATGAAATAAGTGCATGGGTACATTAGTACCGTCGCTATTCACAGGATGTTAGGTTTGTGGTGTTAGTGTGATGTTTGTGGTGGGCATTAGGATGAGGTTAGGGTTAGGCTACAGTTAATGATTACATCTAGGGGGAAACGCCAGGCCAGGCTAACCACTTTGCATATTCCTGACAATTTTGGAGTTTTGGCAGTGTCAATATTGATACAACAATAACTTTTTATTAGTTATGCCAACAAAGTAATACATAAATTGTTTTTTTTCAATGATGGCTTTCTTTGGATTATTTTTTTTCTAAGAATTAATTTTAAAGGCATTTTATCTGAGAACATTAGGCAAAAACACAAAAATTACACTTTTTTTTGGTGTTTCACCCTTCCTAATTGTCACCTGACAAGTGCCACAGATGTAAAATACCTCCAAATACATTATGGGGCTTGTCTTGATTAAAATGATACCATACATGCCATATTTCTTCACTAGTTGGCCAAGTAGCTTACCATTATCGCCAGTTTGTGTGCCTGTAACAGCTGAATGCAAACACTATAGTGCATAGTTTGTAGGCTTCAATATTGTACAGACATAGCTAGGCAACAACGTTGCAATGTATCTATACAGCGTTGGGTCTAGCACAGGGGTCCCCAAACGTTTTGGGTCGAGGGCCGGATCAACGTACTTCAGACTGCTGGGGGGCCGGAGTATACATAAAATGATGTAGAAGTCTTTGCGGGCTAGACAGTGAAGCATACCCAGGTGACAACCTGCAGTCCAATTGAACGGCAGTATCCCCTAATGTGGAATTTGATTGGAAACCAGCGAATTACTGCTTTCTGGCTTCCATGTGGATGGGTGGTACTAGCACTGCTATTCTATATGCGGACCACCAATATTTAAAGATGTACCTCACCGCATCTATAAGTAATACAATTTTTGTGTGGGGGAGCCGGTAAAAAAGCCTCAGGGGGCCACATTCGGTCTTTGGGCCTTAGTTGGAGGACCACTGGTCTAGCAGATCACGCTATAGCGTAACTCACAGCACACAGTGCCAGTAGTAACAGTAATATTGCCGTGCTCTGTCTATGCAGGGCAATGTTCCTGCACTTTTGTGCATTAACCCCCTCATGTTACATGTCCCTTCAGGTTCCCCACAAAGTTTGCGTTATGAGCCTTTTCATTAATTAAGGTAGTTGTTTTTATTTCATGTTTTTCAGCAACATTCATTTTTCAGCCTTTTCACATGCAAGTAAGTTTTGTTTAGAACAACCCCCTGTTAAAGAGACACTGAAGCGGAAAAAAATTATGAGATGATTGTATGTGTAGTACAGCTAAGAAATAAAACATTAGCAGCAGAGACATACGTCTAATGTTGTTTCCAGTACAGGAAGAGTTAAGAAACTCCAGTTGTTATCTATTGCAAAAAAGCCATTGAGCTCCATGACTTTCAAACTCGCAGAGAGCTCTGTGTTCTGAAGCTTGTTATCTCAACTGTTAGTGATTGTATCTTCTTTTTCTCTGCTGAGAGGTTCAAAAGTTCACTGCTGCTCTGCAAAATCATTTAGAATGTGAGTAGTGTGTAAACTGCAAATATTACAGAATGATGCAATGTTATAAAAAAAAAAAACTATATAACTTAAAATAAAAATATGAGAATATTTTCTTTTGCTACTAATATTTTAGTAATCATCCATACTACACATACAATTCATTATATCATTTTTTTTCTTGCTTCAGTGTCTCTTTAAATTACTTTGAATTAAGAAAAAAATCTTATAGACTGTCTGCCTGCATGTATAGATCCTGACTTCATGAAGCAGCAGTCTCTTCCTTCCAGAGATGGCTCAAGATGTAATGAAGCCCTAGGCAAGATAGTAGATCTGGCACCCCCTTGTGGTCCTTTTGGCAAGCTGAAGTGGAGAAGGTGGCAGGTAGACTCAGTGCCGGCCCGCTTATGAGGCGGGGTGAAACTTTTGCCTCAGGCGGCATCTTTCTAGGGGCGGCACCCGCCCGTCCTTGGGTGCGGGGAGCCGGCTGCCGAGCTGGAGGGGTAGCGGGCAGGACGGGGGTATTGGGCCTAGCGGCGGGGAAGTGCGTCGGACCCCCCCCCCCTCCCTCGCCTGGGTCCCCCGATCTGCGCTCCCCTCAGCTTTACATAGTGAAGCAGCCGCTACTCGTAAGAGGCACGGGCGGGGAGGACTCACCTCTTCCTCGTTCCAGCGTGCGCTCCACTGACGTCACTTCCTGCAACGCAGGGGGGGGGGGGGAGGGGCGGGCGGCAGCAGCAGCAATTTTTTAGAAATTTGCCTCAGGCAGCAAAAAGTGTAGGGCCGGCCCTGGGTAGACCCCTTGACACTCACTAGGCCCCAGGCAAATGCCTAGATTGCCTGGTGGATGATCCTGCTCTGCTTCCATCAGACCATGATGTAAACTTGCAGCATGATGGCGAAAAGACTATCATAGTTGTGTATTGCTTCAAGACTCCTGTAGCAGACCTTCCAACTGCAGCCATTGGTCAAGTAGTCCTCTGTAGAGCTGGCCCGAACAGTTCACCGGCGAGCAGTATTTTGCGAACATCGGCTGTTCGCATTTGCGGTGAATAGCGAACATTTGGAGTGTTCAATTCGCACCTATACATCATCATTGAGCTAAACTTTGACCCCCTACCTCACAGTCAGCAGACACATGGCAACCAATCAGCCTGGCACCCCTTTCTGGACCCCCCACCCCCTATTAAAAAGCAGTAGTGGTGGCATATTGGATTAATTGTCTGCTGGTTGTTGACTGTTAGTTAGAGCAGGGTCAGTCTTGCTGCAGATAGGTAGGGAAAGCATTAGTTAGGCCTGTGTTCTTGTTCCTCACTTGCTGGGAAAGCACTTCAAACAGCCCTTTTGAGGGCTAGCACATCGGTCTCCTGTGATTTTTTTTGTGTGTGTGACACTCTACAGCCCACTGACACCCAGAGCTCTGTTCCCACTACTGCTGTTGCCTCATTAAGGTGCAGGCACAGAACCACTCCTGTGCATTATTATTTCACTGCATTCTGATAGTACTATTGCATTTCTCTGTGTGAGACACTCCACAGCCCACTGACACCCAGAGCTGTGCATAATGTGTTTCCTGCCCTTTAGGGGTTAAAACCCGACTTTGCGTCAACTCCGTAATTTTTGGTGAGACTTTTGGCATGGATCCCCCTCTGGCATTCCCCTGTACAGGTGTTAGACCCCTTGAAACAACTTTTTCATCTTTTGTGGCCAGAAACAGTCTTTGTAGGTCTTAAAATTCATCTGCCCATTC
Source organism: Hyperolius riggenbachi (assembly GCF_040937935.1). Classification (NCBI taxonomy): domain Eukaryota; kingdom Metazoa; phylum Chordata; class Amphibia; order Anura; family Hyperoliidae; genus Hyperolius; species Hyperolius riggenbachi. The sequence goes on along the minus strand of NC_090650.1, from coordinate 100,341,429 downwards.
AAGTCTATGGCGGTTCGCCAGATTCGCCTCTTCGTAAACATTTGCAGAAGTTCACGTTCGCCGTTCATGAACAGAAAATCCTATGTTCGCTACATCTCTAGTCCTCTGACAGGCAAGTGATGGTAACATATGGTAAAAGAGGAGAACAGGCAGCACCCCATTTTAGCATTTAGAGCATCCTGGAATGCCAGTAAAGGATTTCCATGCTTGTATTAAATATGCAGGCACTGTAGTTAAATTAGAAATGTAATGCAAAAAAAAGCCATTGGCATTACTTGTATCATTAGAAAGTCTTGTGACTGTATCCATGTGATCCAGTTCCCAAGTCTCTAATAAATGAACTGCATTTGCTTTAAATATTAGAGTTATATAGGCTGGCTTCTAGCTGCATTCTTTACAGTCTGCTGATGCAGGGCATTGGCCAAGATATATGCTATAATTCTCCAGGCTGATCACGGGTCAGCAGGACCACTTCTGAGATTATTTACAAGTCTAAATTTATTGTGGCTATAAAGCCTTTTCAAGGAAATCATTTGGCTTTAAAGGTGTTATATTTTCCAAAACACAGTCACATAATACTGAACAATTTAGGTAAACCTACACAGAGGTTGAGCTTGTAGTGCTTTTTATGAAGCACAGGAAAATGTAGGACACACTACAGTTGTTGCCTTGATCCTTACAACAACGTAAAATAATATAAATGTTTTTAAATAGAAAGTGACATGAAATACAAACAGCTCATTGTTTGAAACACAAATTGGGGAATACTGCAATGGAGATGGAAGACTAGACTTGAAGACTGGATCTACAATTTTGTGACAAGTAGCTCAAAAGGCAACATATCAGGCTAAAGAGGAGCTGTAACAACATACAGTATAGTAGAATGCAGTAAATTATTTGGGATACCTACTTTTAAGTTAAATACTGTATCCTGGTTTCAACATCAGACATGCTTCCTATAGCTATATATTGCTGTATATTGGTATGTAGCCCCGCCCTCCCACTGAGGCTAAGCCTAGACTGTTTATTATGAATAACCCCCATTACAGCACACAGGGAGATCAGCTACAGTATGTGTTGTAGAGCCTTTATAACTCTTAAGGTGGTCATACACCAGGCGACTTGGCGGCTGATCGACCATCTGATTCTTATGTTTATAATTGGATTGGATTAAAATCAGTGCCACCAAGTGCATGCCTTAACGACAATGCGACCAGTTTCGGGCTGAAAGGCTAAATCGATCTGACATGCTGCAAGATGTCGGGCCATCATCGTCGGTTGGGTATGCCACAGTAATGGCAAGCGATATCGGGACGAGCGATGAAACTCCTGGCACTGCTCCTCTAATGGATACATTTGTATGTATATGTACAGTATGTGTATGTGCATTTATACATTACCTGTATACCTGTATCGTGTGTCATGGTGGCCGTCCTCTTCCGAATCCGCTGCTGTCCGTTATACTTCCCATACACGCTGCCAGCACATATCATGCCAGCGCGCACATGACGTCACACACGCGCCACGCGGGCCGGTGTGTATAGGAAGGAGTGGTGGATTCAGAAAAGGACGGGTATCACGACACAGGACAAGTAATGTATGAATGCACACATACATACACATTTATTCATTACATACATACACGGGGCAAAGAGGAAGCTGAGGTGGGCTCCACAGTTTCCTGAGAGATTTCATGCTGAAATTGAACGAGAATCGGCCTGTGGTGTATGGGGAGCCAAAAAAATCTCTCCCTTATCATATTTAATCAGAGAAAGGTTTGTCTCTTGGTCGAATCTGTCCAGCATCGCTAGATGTATAACTATATTTAGTAAATGAACATTGCGCAGAGATCATCTGACAGTTTTTAAAGAAAGTAAATAAGGGAAAGGACAAATTTGCAATGGGTAAGCACTCAATAGTGTATACATGAATATTGTAAAGAAAAAAAAAAGCAATTTTATTCATTATTGTATTTTGAGCACAGTTCCTCTTTAAGTAGTAAGCTTTTCTTGCTTTGTAGTATTAGAGGTCTGGGATCAATTTCCATAAAGAACACTATTTGCATGGAATTTGTATTTTCTCTCCAATGGTCACATGGAATTCGTGCTTCAGTCCAGTAAGATATGTACATATTTGGCTCTACCCAGAATTCTTTCCTATGTAAGATGAATGTGGTAGAGACAATGGATTGTACATTACTTTTTGGGCAACTAGCCTTCAATCCTCCGAATCCCGAAACATTTTTCCAGATAGTGACTGTAACTGGGCTAGGCTACTTTCTGAAAGGAAAGAGTGTGTGTATAATTCTATACCCAGAGTTAGGCTTTAAAGGAGAACAGTATTGTTGTCACGAACCTGCAGCTGCGAACTTGCGAAAAAGTTTGCGAACCGGCGAATCAACGCGAACCGCAATAAACTTCAATGGGCAGGCGAACTTTCAAAACTACAAACCCTAATTCTGGCCACAAAAGTGATGTAAAAGATGTTTCAAGGGGTCTAACACCTGGAGGGGGGCATGGCGGAGTGGGATACACGCCAAAAGTCCCCGGGAAAATGACGTATTTGACGCACAGCAGGGTTATAATCCCTCAAAGGCAGAAATCGCTAGAGATGGCCCGAACGGTTCGCATTCGAATGCGAACACGTGAATTTCATTGGTTCACGTTCACGGTGAACCGCAAACTTTATGCGACTTCGACCCGCCCCCTATACTACATCATTAGGCTCAACTTTGACCCTCTACATCACAGTCAGCAGACACATGGTAGCCAATCAGGCTACACTCCCTCCTGGAGTCTCCCCCCCCTTATAAAAGGCAGGCAGCATCAGCCATTTCACTCACTCGTGTGGCTGCAGTAATTAGAGAAGGGAGAGCTTGCTGCAGAGAGGCATAGGGAAAGCTTAGTTAGGCTCTTGTTAGGCTTGTTAGCTTGCTCCTTGCTGATACTTATTGCTAAAAAGCACTCCTCAACAGCTCTTTTGAGAGCTAATGTTGTTCTTGTGATCTATTATTTTTTTTCTGTGTGTGTGTTGAGCTGTGGAAAGACCAAGACCCGCGTAGGGACAACTACCTTACGAAGGCACATGATTACAAAGCACAAACTGCAATGGGATTACCACCTGAGGAAAAGCAGCACACAAAAGGAAAGCCACACACCGCAGTGGAAGATACCATGCCGAAATTATTTCTCAAAAAACGCAATACCCAAACTGTACCGTGATGTTGAAAGGCAAGTGGTGACATCTCTGGCACACAGCGTTGGGTCAAGGGTCCATCTGACCCGAATGCCTAATCTGCAAAGCACGGTCAGGCCTACCCGAAGACTAAGTCAGTCCACACACACAGCATCTCTGCCTGTACGCCGTGTGACTGCCGGCCCCAAGACTAAGTCACTCCCCACACAGCATCTCTGCCTGCAGGCCACTTGACTGTCTTCTCTGCCACCACCAAAGGGGGCCAGGACTCCAGGTGGATTCCTGAATTTTTAAGGCCGCTGCTAGCAGCCGCTATAATGATTTTTCTGGTGCGTGTACATGCCTGCCTAATTTTTCTGGCTGCACTGCGGCTGTAACATCAAAACAAAAGGCATGTACATGTGTCAATTCCACTTCATGATCGTTACCTTGCCGCGGTGAAGGGGCTTGCATATTACCAGGCGCGTCACTAGGGCAAAACGTTCGAAGCACATATCCCGGTTCCAAATTGGGGTGCCCCGATCCTTCCACAGGGACTATATTAAGTAACTGAGGAGCCCAGTCCAGGCAGCGTAACTTATATTTTTAGTAAAATTATTATAGTTATAGCCTCTGACAGCCAGCATCCCCTTGCCAGGCCCCTTCCCCCAGGTCTGTTGCTAAGACCAGCCTGCTGCAGTGATGGCAAATGAATACCTCCCTCCTTGGCCAGCCCGACAGTTTATCTGTAGTTCCGGCCAAAGGAGGAAGAGCTGCAGGTGGCGTTGCTGAGCAGAGTCACTGTGATGTGGCCTGAGGTGCTGCCGAGCTGAGGATGAAGGAGCAGACTGTGATGTGGCCTTATATCGCTGCCTGGTGCCTGCTTCGCTGTAAATATGAGGGCAGGGGGTTGGGAGGTCTGCAGCTGCTTCCAGGAATTGCAGAGAGCAGGGCTCTGGGTGCTCAGGCGCCACCTTTTTTTATAGATGTGCCCCTTCACTGTGCACAGTAAGGCCTGCCCCCCGCCGCGAGTAGCCCAGCTCACAAGTCCGAGTAGCCCCGCCCCCAGCCACGGGTAGCTCCACCCACAACCACCAGTGTGGGCCAATTACATTTAAAACAAATTGTTTCACTTACCTGGGGCCTGCGCTGGTTCTCCACGAGCCTCCGTTCTCCCGCCGCCAGCTCCTTTCAGTTTCGCTGCTGGGCCACTGCGCCTGCGCAGCTCTGGCTATGAGTATCTTTCTTTGCGTTCCAGTCTGCAATAGCGCTATTGCAGATGGGAACGTGTAAAAACAATACGCTTGGAAGGGATGCGCTGGCCTCGACTTACAAGTCGAGAAACGGAATGGCGGTTGAAGAACGGAGGTTTGAGGAGAACCGGCGCTGGACAGGACGGCAGGTAAGTGAAACAGCTTGTTTTAAATGCAACTTCAGTTCCGCTTTAAAGTGACCAGCAGGTACGTTGCTAGCGCTATATACACTGTGCCCCTGATATTAATACAGCAGTGGCACGGATACATGCGCAAAGTCACCTGGCCTTTCTCCAGCAGTGCGCAGCGGAAGACACAGCTAAACCAGGCTCCGAGCTCCATCTGACGTTAGAGCACCAGCCGCCAGATCTACACTGTCTCCTCCCTGCATTGCCGTTCATGCTACCTCCTAATTTAGGGTAAGGAGCAATGCAAAGAGGAGCCAGCGTGGACCTGGCGACTTGGCACGCTAACATCTGATGGAGCCTCGTGAGTGTCGAGCTGTATGTTCCGCTGCGCAAAGTGAAAGAAGGGGGCCCGAGAAGAGTCGCCTATCTTCCTACCAAACCAGCATGGGCCAGTGCCATCCTCCCACCTCACCAGCATGGACCACCCCACCAGCATGGGCCACCCTGCCATGCCACCAGTGTAAGCAGCCTTGCCACCACACCAGTTTGGGCCATCCTGCACCCCTACCAGCAACCAGTGTGGCCCACCCCATCAGCTACCAGTGTGGCCCACCCTGCCATCGCTGCACCTACCAGTGTGGCCCACCCTGCCCGCCTCCCACCCCACTATCAGCCCTTCCCACACTACCAGCCACTCCCACCCTCTAAAAATGCATTCCCCCTCCCCCCCCCTCTAGGGGTTCCAATCCACCACAGCGGCATTGCCCACCCACTACCAGCGTTTCTCCCACCCTACTAGCCCCCAGCGTTTACCCCTTCTCCCACCCACCCCACCACTGAGGTAACATTTGTTGTTTTTCATATATGTGTAGTAATATGTGCATTTCACATGTCAGAGGCAAGGTTTTCTGCACATGACATCTGTGGTAGCAGTGTCTGCATTTCACATCTGTGCATTTGTAGTATGTGATGTAACCGTTTTTACATTTCACGAGTGTACGGTTTCTGGTATATAAAACAGCGTGCGGTCATACAGAGGTGCAGTGAACAGGTATGCAGTGACTGGTATATAAAACTGTGTGCTGTCACATACAGGTGCAGTGAAAGGTGTACAGTACAATGTGCAGCTGTCACACACATATGTGCAGTGAAAAGGTAGGCCCTGAATGTGCTGGGCCTGGCACAGTACAGCAATTAGCAAGAATAAGCTGCGACAGACAGGGCTGTAAATGCAAGTGTCAGTGGGCTAAACACACACAAAAAAAAAAAACATCAAAAGAACATTAGCTCTCAAAAGAGCTGTTTTGGTGGTGTTTTCAGCAACAAATATCAGCAAGAAGCAAGCTAACAGACCTCCTAACTATTGTTTTCCCTATCTCTCCAATGTCTCTCCCTTCTCTCACTAATACTGCAGCACACAGAGTGAGAACATGGCCGACGCTGCTGCCTTATATAAGGGGGGGGGGGGCTCCAAGAGGGAGTGCAGCCTGCCATGTGTCTGCTGACTGTGATGTAGAGGGTCAAAGTTAAGTCCAATGATGTAGTATAGGGGGGTGGGTCGAACCGCCATAAAGTTCGTGTTTCGCCGCAAACGTGAATCAGCGATGTTCGCGCGAATAACTTTGCGTGCAAACGGTTCGGGACAACTCTAGAGAACAGTAATAGCAAATAGTAGAAGGTAAAGTAGAAGTAGAAGTAGAAGTAATTGTTCAATATACCAATTTTTGCCTTAATTGTCCTGGTTTCTGTATTCCGAAACACTTCTTACATCTACTGTACATATAGCTGTATATTGATATGCAATCCCATTCTCCCAGTGAACCTTAGCTTAGGCTATGATGTCATGCATCCTTTAGCCCCAGAGCACTCTGGGAGAACAGGTGATTTCCCTGCTGATTTCACAGAGGAAGAGAACAAACATCCCTCAGTGATTCACCTTGCAATCAGTAAAGATTCTGGCATCACTGATACATTTAAATTGTACAATGGACAAACATTGTCTTAACAATTTGTAAATGAATACTGTAAAAAAATGTTATTTACAGTATATTCATTAAAGTACCTCAACAACTTTTGAAGAGGAACTTTACCACAAAATAGTAGGAAAAAAATAAATCAGTAAATTGTAAAGTGATAAGTTAAAAAATACATGATAGATCAAGAAATTATTGATATGTACTTATTTAATTCATGATGTTTGCTTCACCTGAGCCTCTGGGTCATCATCTTTACTGCTGGCAGACAAGAAAAAAACTCAGGACCTTACAAACTAGTATGCATATTTGAGTAGGCCTGGATGTTCCCTTTTCATAAGGGTGAGTGATATTTGTAGCCTTTTTCTGATGTTCTGTCTCTTCTGATGCTATAGAAACAAAGAATTGTGTTTTAACAGTGCAAAAAATGGACTGCAAAGAGCCATAGGTGCACCTTGAGAGTAAGGGATTGGTGTGCATCCTGCTTGTTATCAAATGGGGCGTATGTGACCTTATTTTATCAAAATGAAATGTGCACTACATTTTTATGTGTCTTGCACTTTAGACCCATGCCACATAAAAAATAGGTAGAAACAAACGCAATTTAATAAAAATGTAATTTTAAAAATGATGATCAAATTTGAAAGAAAAATCAGGAAAACTACAAGAGTCTAAACTTTAAAAAGTACCCATATTTAAATAGCCCTGGATGTTCTTATTTCATAATGGGGACATGTGTTGCCTTCATACTCTTCTGGGGCTCTTCATAGAAAGGATAGCTGTAAAATATGAATTCAGGGTACATGGCCTGCTAAATGCCCACCTAGCTATCAAATGAGACATATGTGGTAACATTTTAATCATGATAAGTAGTAGAATGGATTGTAGGGTTTTTTGTAGGGTTGATGTCTGTTTTTTTTTTTGTTTTTTTTAAGACATAGATTTTCATTGGGTGTTATTTTGTCCCAAGAACAATTCTGTTTTCTACATATTTTATTGGTAAGAAGAGGTGAAAATGCATTAATGTATTTTTTTAACTGTAAGGGCGGCCACTAATGATCCAATCTTTTTCATCCAATCTTACCATTTCTATGTAATATAAGGTAACTGCCTGAAGTATCTATTCAGTATATTCACTCAATTTACCCCTATACTACATAGATTTGGTAAGATTGGATGAAAAAGATTGGATCATTAGTGGCCACCCTAAGACACACTTTTTCTTCCCCAAAAGTGTGTGCGGGGTGGGGAAGTCAGTGCTTCTTATAGTCTGAATGTGCCCCCTAACAGCAGAAAGTGCAGTGGAAGCTCTTACCTATCCGCACACTCATTGGGGTTCCTTGCTGCTGGCCACTTCGCGGCAGAGCAACAGTGGATCTCAGTAGTGGCTGCAGGGGCTGTCATTCAAACTCCCTGTACTTGTGGTGGAAGGGTAGAAGAGAGGAAATATCAGCGGTGGCTGCAGGGGCTGTCATTCAAACTCCCTGTACTTGTGGTGGAAGGGCAGAGGAGGGGAGATATCAGCGGTGGCTGCAGGGGCTTTCATTCAAACTCCCTGTACTTGTGGTGGAAGTGCAGAGGAGGGGAAATGTCAGTGGTGGCTGCAGGGACTGTCATTCAAACTCCCAAAACTTGCAGTGGGGGGGGGGGGCAGAAGAGGGGTGATCTCAGTAGTGACTGCAGCGGTTGTAACGAGATCCAATGCCATGAGCGTAGCAATAACCCCAGAGACCCCTGAAATCGCAGGGGGGCCCAGAGGCTTTGGGGGCCCCTCCTCCTCCCTCTCCTCAACCACAAGGGCAGCCAATTAGCAAAAAAACCTCCCTGTTCACTCACAAGGACCAAGTGCAGGAGTGTGTGTAATCTATTCCTGCTTCCAGACGCTGCTTAACAGCAGAACACTCTCTGCTGCCATTTGTCAACTCCCGATCACATGACCTGCATGTGGTTCGGGGACCAAGGGGGCCCCATACTGTTATTTTTGCAGGGGGGGCCAAGTTAAGTCTAGATACGCCCCTAACCAATGCCTTTGTTCTTCCATGTTTACTGGGAAAAATGCTCCGGGTATAGCTAGCAAAGCTGCCACTATTCCAGACAGAGCATGAGTGAGTAACACTGATCACTGCCGGCAGCAGCACTGGGAATATCGGAGGGAGGGAGTGCAGACTGCAGCACTATGCATATCAGAGGGAGGGAGACTTGCTGGGGTAATTGCACAAATGGCGCAACAAAGCAAACAGGACACAGGATGACACAACAGGGGACAGAGGAGGACAAAACAGGGGACACAGCATGGCATACATGGGACTACTAGACTGCCAAGGATTTAGGGGTGGCACATGCGGACCATAAGATGACCAACATTTGGTTCAAAAATATGGTATTTATAGTTTATATAAATATTTCAATATACTGTAAGTATGTATGTACCGTATTTTTTGGACCATAAGATTGGACCATAAGAATTTTTCTCCACCAAAAGTGGGGGGGGGGGAGATCCCTGCGTCTTTTAGTCTGAAGGTGTCCCCCCATATGTGGATGCTTCTGTCCCATGTGTCCCTTCTGTTTCCCTGTGTCAGTTGAAACAGGGGACATAGGAAATAGAGATGTCGCGAACCTCCGATTTTCGGTTCGCGAACCCTGTTCGCTAACCTCCGCGAAAGGCTCGGTTCGCGAAAAAGTTCGCGAACCGCAATAGACTTCAATGGGGAGGTGAACTTTGAAAATTTTAAAAAATTCTACTGGCTAGAAAAAATGTTTCAAGAGCTCTAATACCTGGAGGCACACCTGATTGAGTGAAATACACATCACTGCTGTAGGACCCACCCTCCCTCCCTCCTCCAAGCAAGGTCCTTATACCATTTGACTCAGTTGTCTGCCTACACTAATTAGTTATGGGACAGCTGCTACACACTCTGCTAGGGAGATTTTATTTTAGCCTCTTGTGGGTCACCTCCCTTCTACCCTTCTACCTCGTACCGGAGCGACTCTTCTGCCAGGGAATTATACTATTTTAAAAACCAGTATACATCATACCATGGCTGGGAATCGAACCCAGATCTCACTGTGTGGTGGGCAAGTCACCCTAACCACTGTACCACTACAGTAGTAAGTGAAGGTGGCCTAAAATTTACCATTTATGCTCAATGCAATAGAAACAGGTTGCTTAAAGGGAACCTTAACTGAGAGTGATATGGATGTTTCCTGTAAACAATACCAGTTGCCTGGCAGTCCAGCTGATCTTTGTGACTGCAATAGTGGCTGAATCACACCCTGAAACAAGCATGCAGCTAATCCAGTCTGACTTCAGTCAGAGCACCTGATCTGCATGCTTGTTCAGGGCCTGTGGCTAAAAGTATTAGAGACACAGGATCAGCAGGCGATTCAGGCAACTGGTATTATTTTAAAAGGAAAAATCCATATCCTTCTCTGTTTAGGTTCCCTTTAAGGATTTGTAGCATAAAAGCCAACTCACATTGGCTGGGATTTGAACCTGGGTCTCACTGTGTGGTGGGCATGCACCCTAACCACTGTACCAACTGAAGCTGGCCTAAAAATTACATTTATATCACACTTTTCTCCTGGCGGACTCAAATCACCAGAGCTGCAGCCACTAGGGCATGCTCTATAGGCAGTAGCAGTGTTAGGAAGACTTGCCTAAGGTCTCCGAATGAAAAGGTGCTGGCTTACTGAACAGACAGAGCTGAGATTTGAACTCTGGTCTCCTGTGTCAGAGGCAGAGCCCTTAACCATTACACCATGCAGCCACTGCTTACAGATATGTAGCCAGACATGGCCTTCTCTTTTGTGATCAACAGTTGTCCAAAGAGAACCCCAGATAGCCAGGTAGATTCATATCTCTCTCTCTTCCTAACACTGCTACTGCCTATAGAGCATGCCCTAGTGGCTGCAGCTCTGGTGCTTTGAGTCCGCCAGGAGAAAAGTGTGATATAAATGTTATTTGTCTTGTCTACTTTTTCACTTGTATTGAGCATAAATGGTAATTTTTAGGCCAGCTTCAGTTGGTACAGTGGTTAGGGTGCATGCCCACCACACAATGAGACGCATGTTCAAATCCCAGCCAATGTGAGTTGGCTTTTATGCTACAAATCCTTAAAGGGAACCTAAACAGAGAAGGATATGGATTTTTCCTTTTAAAATAATACCAGTTGCCTGAATCCCCTGCGGATCCTGTGTCTCTAATACTTTTAACCACAGCCCCTGAACAAGCATCCAGATCAGGTGCTCTTACTGAAGTCAGACTGGATTAGATGCATGCTTGTTTCAGGGTGTGATTCAGCCACTATTGCAGTCACAAAGATCAGCTGGACTGCCAGGCAACTGGTATTGTTTACAGGAAACATCCATATCACTCTCAGTTAAGGTTCCCTTTAAGCAACCTGTTTCTATTGCATTGAGCATAAATGGTAAATTTTAGGCCAGCTTCACTTACTACTGTAGTGGTACAGTGGTTAGGGTGACTTGCCCACCACACAGTGAGATCTGGGTTCGATTCCCAGCCATGGTATGATGTATACTGGTTTTTAAAATAGTATAATTCCCTGGCAGAAGAGACCCACAAGAGGCTAATTAAAATCTCCCTAGCAGAGTGTGTAGCAGCTGTCCCATAACTAATTAGTGTAGGCAGACAACTGAGTCAAATGGTATAAGGACCTTACTTGGAGGAGGGAGGGTGGGCGGGCTTACAGCAGTGACACCAGTGTGTTTGGCAATAATATGTCTGCTGACAGCGATATGGAGGGTCAAAGTTTTCCTCAATAGAGCATTATGGGGCGAATCGAACTTCCGCAAAAGTTCCCCTGATGCAGGCGAACGCGAACCCCCAAAGTTCGCCTGGAACCGTTCGCAGGCGAACCGTTCGTGACATCTCTAATAGGACACACAGGGGGACAGAGGAAACACAGGGGTACAGAAGAGACACGGTGTCATAAACTCAATGGACGTATGTCTTTTTTCAACCCAAATAACTATGTAACTATGTCCTGCCATTTCCTGTCTGCTGGTGGTAATAACTTGGACTACCCTGGACATTCATTGCTCCACCACCAGCAGAGGACTCTGAGGACTTTTGCATCATCCTGAACTTCCACCTTCCACCAGCAGGTGGCCTGTTACTGCTATTGGAAAGACTTGCAGTTCCCTGTTTGGCCTCCAGATGGTTTCAAGTAAACTCTCATTGCATTTGCTCACCACCAGCTGCATCCCGTGTGTGTAATCACATGGGCTATTTAAGATCTTCCTCCTGTTGATAAACTATTATTGCACATTATTTCTCGTTTCATTGTCTGTATTGCTGCGCACTGTGGTCAAACCCTGTTTCTCCATTCAGGTTTTGTGACACACACGGACAGAAGACACACGGGGGTAAGAGGAAACACAGGGGAATATAAGAGGACATGGAGAGCAAAGGCCCAAACAGGGGGACAGAAAAGACACGGGGACACAGGAGACACAGCGGGATATACAAGGAGAAAGAAGTAGACAGCTTGACATGAGGCAAAGGAGGACACAGGGGAACAGAGAGAGGAGACACAGGAGGGACAGAGAAGGACACAAGAGGTACAAAATGGAGATAATTGAGGGGGTTGAGGGGAGAAGATCCACAAGACACCCCTGCACCATGAATGCATCAGGTTTAGCATATTTTTTTCCCTGGATTTTGTCCTTTAAACCTAGGTGTGTCTCATGGTCAGGAGCGTCATATGGTCCAAAACATACGGTATAATTATTGAATTACTGCCTATCAAAATATTGCACAATGGCCTGTAAACATAAATAAAAAAGAATCAGTAAGAAACAGGAATTCCTTAATCAAATTTTAGCTGACTGTAAAACCTTAAAGGGAACCTTAACTGCCGTGGAAAAATAAATTCACTTACCTGGGGGCTTTCCCAAGCCTCCTGCAGCCGTCCTGTGCCCGCGCCGGTCCTTCGGTGCCCTCCGGTCTCCCTCCGCCGCTAAGTTTCGTTTTCGGACGACTGCCAGTCTTCCTCGGGCCACTTCCGTATTCCTCGTCATAAACTGCAGTAAAGCGCGTCCGCATGACGCGTTTGGCGTCATGCACATGACTCGTTTGGCGTCATGCGGACGCGCTTTACTGCAGTTTACGACGAGGAATGCGGAAGAGGCCCGAGGACGACTGACAGTCGTCCGAAAACGAAACTTAGCGGCGGAGGGAGACCGGAGGGCACCGAAGGACCGGCGCGGGCACAGGACGGCTGCAAGAGGCTTGGGAAAGCCCCCAGGTAAGTGAATTTATTTTTCCACGGCAGTTAAGGTTCCCTTTAAGCTAATTACCCCTGGCCAGATGGATCGGGAATCTCTGCCAATGAACGATCATACCCCCATACATACAGCCTAATCTGAAACCATTGTTTGCGGATGCAAAAACAAATGATCGCAAAAGCGATCTTTTAATCAATTGCAAAAACTGCCGCAGGAGTCTACCGCGATCTTAACATTCGCTCGTCTAGTGATCTGATGTGATAGTCATTCAATATGAACAATCGCCACAGGTAATAGCACATCATTATAAATCATTTGATGAAGTTTCATGAAACAATGTTGCACAAAATCATGAAAATGAACTTTTTTCATGAAGAAATCATCATAAAATATTGCATCGTAGATAAAGAAATTTAGTCCTAGCATTAATTGTTAAAATCTTTTGGAATTATTGACCTGAAAAGAGTTTCTCGCTGCTTAAGTCTGAGCTCGGTTAAATGCTGGTTTGAAGTCATGTTCTCTTGCCAAATAACAATGGTGATCATACCATTGTTATTCCTGACTCTTTGGACTGAACACTTAATGGACAACTGAAGAGAGAGGTATATGGAGGCTGCTTTCAGCTATAGACCCTGAACAAGCATGCAGCAGATCAGGTGTTTCTGACATTATTATCTGACATTATTATCAGATCTAACAGATTAGCTGCATGCTTGTTTCTGGTGTTATTCAGACACTTCTGCTGCCAAACAGACCAGCGAGGCTGCCAGGCAACTGGTATTGTTTAAAAGGAAATAAACATGGCAGCCTCCATAGTCTTCTCACTTCAGTTTTCCTTTAACCATTTTAGCCTTTTGGATGTTACTGTCACATCCAAAAGGCTGATGCTGTGCGCTCCTTTGCATGTGCCCGCCCGCTCCCGCGCTGCCCCCGTTAGCCCGGAGATCAATGAATGGGAATATAGTTCCCATTTATTGCCCTAAGTCCCCAGGGGAAAGACAGACAGCTTCTTATGAGAAACCGTGGTCTTTCTGAACAAAAAAAAATCATGTCCTCCTTATACTTTCTGTAAGTGAGAGTGCTCACTTACAGGATGGAATAAAAAAAAATGACTGTGGCCATCTTGTGGCCAAATAATAAAACTACATGTACATACATTTTTTTTTCACACAAAACACAATAAATTACATTTAAAATTAAGTGGTTACCTCCCACACCCAAAACATACCCAAATAAAATTTTTAACAAAAACAAAAAAAACAAACAAACTACAATTTAAAAAAAAAACCAGAAATAGTTACCTAAGGGTCTGCACTTTTTTAATATGCATATCAAGAGGGTATATTACACATATTTTTTAAATTATAAGCTTGTAAATAGTGATGGGCGCAAAACTGAAAAAATGCACCTTTATTTCCAAATACAATATTGGCACCATACATTGTGATAGGGACATCATTTGAATGGTGTAATAACCGGGACAAATGGGCAAATAAAATTTGTGGGTCTTAATTATGGTACCATGTATTATTTATAAGCTATAATGGCGAAAAACTGAGAAATAATGAATTTTTCTATTTTTTTCTTAATATTCCTGTTAAAATGCATTTAGAAAAAAATAATTCTTAGTAAAATGTACCACCCAAAGAAAGCCTAATTGGTGGTGGAAAAAATAAGATATAGATCAATTAATTGTGATAATTAGTGATAAAGTTATTGGCGAATGAATGGGAGGTGAAAATTGCTTGGATGCATAAGGTGAAAAACTACTGAAGGCTGAAGTGGTTAATGCATGGAAATACCGCATATAACTTGAAATGAACAATATTCCCTATCTTTCGTGAATGTGAAGCATGCTGTTTTCTATTTTTCTTTGTGTTGGCTTATGTGGCCATTTTCTGATATCGTTGGCCAGCTTAAAGCAAACCGTTAGGATTTTCACAGTTAACATGTATGCTGTTAATTAACGTCAATTACCAAAAGGTGGCTGCAATTATGTTTATGATACAATTCTGTATACTTACAGTGTCACCCAATCCCAAGCATAAACTAAGTAGGAGCCTTTGTTTCTCTGCCTCGGAGCTCTGCAGCCATTCCTTTAATCCCCAAACAGGTGTCGGTATATGAAATGACAACAGTGGTGCATTCAGTGGTTTGCAGACATCAATAAGACTAGACCTATATGCTGAAGAAATCAGTTCATCTGTTCAGTGCACCATAAATTGATGGGGTTCCTAGTGCCAGGAAAATGAGTATGAATGTAAGGGTCCATTCACCATTCACACAGCTAGTTAGAGGGGGTGCATGGCGAACGTTTACGCCACTCTCTTAGCATATCTCAGCCTCATTAAAACAATGAATTGAGATAATTGGCTCAATTCACACAGCAGCAGTTGAGCCCAAATATTCACAGCACCATGTAATGGAATTGCAGTACCTGCTGTGTGCAAAACTCCTGCTTTGTGGTCCTTTTAAGCCACAGGAGTTCAGCTAGCAAACTCCACTGCCAGGGGCGTAACTAGAAATCACTGGGTCCCCCTGCTAAACTTTGGATGGGGCCTCCTCCCACCCTCACTTTCTGAACAGGTAAACTGAGAACCAATGTTATTCAATTGGCTAGTGCACACTTGAATGTGTTTTCCCCATGAGGATAAAAACAGACAGCAGTGAAGCACTGCACCCATTTTCCGTACCAATTACATTAGCTTTTGTGATAAAACCTGCATGTTTTCACACATTCAGACACACACGGTGTGCAGAAAACACATACAGAAAAATAACAGACAAGTGTGCTCCCAGCCTCAGCTTATTACACTCACTCTGTCCTCCTCGATGGAGCAGAACTGGCTAAGCAGACTTCTCCACCATCACTACACAGCACTTGGGGAGGGGTAGAGAGGTTGGGGGCTGGGCACTGTACACAAGGGACTGCTTCACACTGAATAGGGACTGTCTACAAATCTTTATCTACACAACTTTGTATGATTCCTCCTTAAAGGGAGTCCGAGCAGTGCAGAAACTATGGAAAGATGGATATCATTTTAAAGCTCTCTTTCTCCTCTTTCCAATGATATATAAACCGCCGCCCTACGCATTTTAGTTTTCGCTATTTCCGCTATTAAAATTGCTGCGGCCGCGATTTTGATAGCGAAAATAGAGTAAATTAAAAGGCGTAGGGGCGCGGTTTATGTGTCGTCAGAAAGAGGAGAAAGAGAGCTTTAAAATGATATCCATCTTTCCATAGTTACATTGTATTACACAGGGCGACTTTTTCCTAAAGTCAGCAGCTCCATTCTGCAGAAAAAGTCGCCCTGTGTAACACAAGGCGTAGGGCGGCGGTTTATATATCATTGGAAAGAGGAGAAAGAGAGCTTTAAAATGATATGCATCTTTCCATAGTTTCTGCACTGCTCGGAGTCCCTTTAACAGTGGCTGAGCAGATGCAGTCGTTCGAACAATTGTGCAGAGAATAGAAACTTTCTCTCATGCCCTTAGTTGTCAGTCTCTCAGGACAGGGAAAATAAACATCTCCCCCCACGGGCCCTCAGTGGCTTCTGAGGCCCCCCTGTGGCTGCATCCCTTGCAGGGTGTATTGTTATACCCCTGGACAAAGGTAAGCTGGCTGCAATTATATTTGGTAAAATTCTTTCAATATATATAATTATCCTCAAAAGAATTTTATTTTTTGCAGTTGTATAGATACCATCAAAAATGTAAATCACTGTTGGGTGGTTTCATTTTGATGGTACATTTAAAACCCTCTTTAGACAGTATCTGTACATAACCATGGCCGGATTTCTGGCAAGGCCTCATAGGCCATGGCCTAGGGCACCAGATAAACAAGGGGCGGCCTGCAGACAGTGGGCATTATTTGCAGGGCATTATTTGCAAGTGTCCAAACAAATGAAAGGGGTCAGGATAACTGCACTATTAGTACCAGCTGGCATCTGCCTGTGCAGTGCTACAGGCAGCTGCAGTCCGTTAATTAAATGTTTGTGAACACTGTGTGACTAGCAAAAAACCAGACCTTGTCCAATGACATAGCAGCAGCTGCAGGCAGTTACAGAAGGCCGGGTCTCACGCACTTGGTGTGGGGGATGAAAGGACCAGGGGCAGCACCAGCAAATAGTACAGAATACAGATGGCACGCTCTCACAGTACCCATTTCTTAATTATTGATTGGCCAGCGCTGTTACCCTGGAGACAGCAGTGGGTACAGGACTCACTTTTACGTGTTGCTGACCCCACCCAATGTTCAATTGTGAGCCACTTTTGACAATGTGTGTGTGGTGGACGGCTCCCACCACGCCCATCACCTATAGATCGCTTGATTGACCAGTTCCCCCGTGTGACGTGATTGATTCACTTCACGTTGTCATGGAGACCTCGGCACTAGCCACAATAGTGGACACCAGCGGCCCAAAATTTTTTGGGTGTGTGTGTGTGGAGAGAGGTGGTAGGATACGGTTTTGGTTGGGGCGGCTGGTAATAGTCGGCCTTGGGCGGTAAGAAGTACAAATCCGGCCCTGTACATAACACATTTAAAGGTGGCCATACACTGGTCGATTTGCCATCAGATTCGACCAACAGATAGATCCCTCTCTGATCGAATCTGATCAGAGAGGGATCGTATGGCCACCTTTACTGCAAACAGATTGTGAATCGATTTCAGCCTGAAACCGATCACAATCTGTGGAGCTGCCATCCCCCCCTGCATACATTACCTGCTCCGGCCGGCGCGAGTCCCCTGGTCTCTGCTGTCTTCTTCTCCGCTCCGGACCGTTCCTGCAGCTACTGAACTTCCTGTCCAGGGGAAGTGTAAACAGTAGAGGGCGTTCTACTGTTTAAACTTCCTGCCGGGACAGGAAGTTCTGTGTAGCTGCAGTAACGGTCCGGAGCGGAAAAGAAGACAGCAGAGACCAGGGGACTCGCGCCGGCTGGAGCAGGTAATGTTTACCCGCTATATTGCGTCGGTCGTCGGGCATTCGAACACCGCTATCGACGCACTCCCGACCCGCCGGCGATCGAGAAAAATCTTCCGCACGGACGGATCAACGGGAATCGATGGGAACGATCGATTTCGGACGGAAATCGATCGTTCTGTCAGCGGTGTGCGCGGCGATTTCACAGCCGATTCGATCACTGTGATCGGATCGCCTGTATATCGGCGGGAAAATCGTTAGGTGTATGGGCCCCTTAAGAGTTGGCTTTGACTGTTCCTAATATACTGTAAAAGGAACCTTCCATATGTAGTTCACCAAAGTAGTTTTGATTGCAATCAGTAATTGTGAGTTTTTACATAATTCTCACAGTTACAATTCTACTCATAATTACGATTTTATGGGTAAGCTTGGTTCAGCATCATTTTTGCGTAATTTTTGCAAGTTATGTGCAATTACAATTTATGGAATCCACCAATTTGATTTCAACTTACTTGCAAAAGTATGCTCATGTTGTGAAGATTTCGCAAGTCGCAAATGCGTCCTGTCTCGTACGCAGAGTACCAGGGCTGGTGAAGATTTATCTTGTGAGCTGGCACATATATTTCAATCACTATGTCACAAGCAGCCAGAGCTGACAATTAAACTTTCTCTGCAATGCCATGCCAAATTGCAGAGATAATTACATTAGTCTCATCAGGACCTTCCTGGAAGCACAGCAGCACCTGCCAGGTTAAGTAGCCGTAAATGTAAAGCATGCGACATACGCTGTATTTTTACAAACGACAGGTTCGTCAGACCCTCCCGCGGGGCGATCGTTCTGCCGACAGTAGGACGTGAGTAACAGCTGTCAGCAGACTGATAAGACTCCCGACAGCCTGTACTCACGTCCTACTGTCGGCAGAACGACTGCCCCACGGGAGGGTCTGACGGACCCGTCGTTTGTAAAAATATGGCGTGTGTATGCGCCTTAAAGTGACTCTGTAACAAAAATTACAACGTTTTTTCTACCATCCTACAAGTTCCTAAACCTATTCTAATCTGTTCTGGCTCACTGCAGCACTTTGTACTATCATGGTCTCTGTAATAAATCAATGTATCTTTCCCCTGTCAGACTTGTCGGCCTGTGTCTGGAAGGCTGCCAACTCTTCCGTGCTGGTCTGTTCCTCTATGCACACTCCAGTGTGTGTTTTATTTACATAAGCCAGCAGCTTTTCTGCTATCTTATCAGTGATAGAAGAGTGCTGGATAAAAATCCTCCTCTGTTAGGCTGTGAAAGTAGCTGGCTGACACATACTGAGGAATTACAAACACAGGCACAGGCAGAGCTGTCTGCAGGAAGCCTGTAATGTTCAGTGCATGAGAGAAGAAGGGGACAGAAGGTAAACACACAAATGATCTTTTGAGATTCAAAAGGAAAGCTGTATACAGCCTGCTTGTGTATGGATGTATTTTCTATGTGTGGACATATTGTACATCAATCTACTTCCTGTTTTGGTGGCCATTTTGTTTGTTTATAAACAAACTTTTTAAAACTGTTTTTGACTACTTTTAATGCGGCGGGGAGCGGCGAAATTGTGACAGAAGGTAATAGGAGATGTCCCCTAACACACTGGTATGTTTACTTTTGTGCGATTTTAACAATACAGATTCTCTTTTTCTCAAATAATTTTTTATTGGAAGTTTTTAACACATACATATAAAAACAATCAAACTGAGAAGAAAGGTTAGCATCAATGATCAGGTTGTCCAATAATGTACGGACACCCAGGTCCCGTTCATGTAGTGAGATTTTGGTTTTAAGCGGTCCTTGTCTGTGACTTGGGCAGTCTATTGGAGTGTAGATAGATAATGATGTTCCAGGAAACTTGAATTGACGGATCTTGATTAACTAGTTTCGCACAGGGTGTAAGCGAGTATATATTGTTTCTATGTGCATAGTTCCTGTTAGTATTTTCCTGGAGTCGCTGATATAGATGCTAGGAAAAAAGAGGGGAAAAGGGGGGATCTGGGGAATGGGAAAGGTAGGAGGCAGAGGAGGGCTGGGGAATGGGAGTAGGGGAGGGGAATCGTCCTGACATCTGCAAATGGGTGAGTTGGTTTTGGTCTCGTATTTAAGTGGAGTGGAGACCTTCCCGCATGAAGGAAGTACCCTAGGTTACCATAAAAGCCCTCCCTCTGTCAGAGTCCCTAAAGTCTAGCCACACTGCCCATCTTGAGACAAAGGCCTCGGCATTATCCTGCACTGGAGTATAGAGGTCTTCCAGGTGCATAATGTTATTTAGTTCCTTGTATAGTTCTATCATAGTTGGGGTCGAGGGTGATTTCCAGTGTCTGGCTATTAACAAGCGGGCTGAGGACAATAATTGGGGGGTCAAAGATTTTTTGATGGAGGAAGTTTTCCCCGGGAGTAGTGTAAGCAATGCTGTTGAGGCCTGGAAGGACAAAGGTGTACAGTATAGGAATTGGTGAATTTTGAAGACCTTTTCCCAGAAATTTTGTATTAGGGGACATGACCACCATATGTGAAGGTATGTTCCGACTGATTTTGTACATCTCCAGCATGTGTTAGTGGTGTCTTTATTAAATTTGGCTACTTGAACTGGGGTCCTGTACCATCTGGCATAGATTTTGAAGTTTCTTTCTTGGAAATTCAGAGAGACTGATGATTTATGTGTTAATTCAAATATTTTTTCCCAGTTCTCAGCAGTGAGGGGTCGGCCTAGGTCATTATCCCATATATCAGTTAGCTTCAGTAAATCTTTCTCACTATTGGCACATACCAGGTATGTGTATATAAGAGAGACTTTATGTTCTAGCGATTTGTCTGATGAGCAAAGTCGTTCGAAGGGAGTTAGGTTTCTGTGTATATTTTCCTTGTCTGTGAGGGATCTATAAAATTCTGCGAGTTGTAGCCAGAGCAGCCAGTTTATATGTGGGGGGGCTTCTGGGTTGCCCATCTTGTCCCTAGGGGTAAGTTTACCTCCTGATATGATGTGTTTGACTTGGGGCCAAAAATCTCGGTCCCAACCTAGGATAGAACGTTCTTTTATGCCTATTGCCAGGGCAGGGTTATCTAGGAGGGACATGAGAGGGCTATGTTTAGTGGAGAGGTATAGGGTGTCTCTAAGTTCATTCCACCTTTTAATGACTAGTGGGGTCCAAAAGGCGAGGCTGTCTGCCTCAAGCTTTGGATTACCTTTGGTCCATAGTAATGCTCTGGGGTCTAGGTGAGATAGTGTTGTTTCCAAGATAACCCATTGTTTATTTGTCCTGTCCTGGAACCAGTTTAGGATGTGTGTGAGTATGACTGCGTTATAGTAAGCTTTAATGTCTGGGAGGCCCATCCCGCCCTCTGATTTGGGTCTAGTTAGAATTTTAAATTTTGTCCTATGGGTTTTTTGTTGCCAAATGAAATTTAACATTAGTGATTGGAGTTTTTTAAGGTAGGTTGTTGGGAGTCTGATAGGTAGCGCCTGTAGGGTATATAGTGTTTTCGGAAGAGTGTCCATTTTAATTATGTTAATCCGGCTGGACCAGGTGAGTTTGAGGTTGGACCAGTTATCTAGTTCCTGCTGGAGTTTAACTAGGAGATTGGGGTAGTTAAGATGGAAGAGCTGGGATGTTTCGTTAGGAATGTACACTCCTAAGTATTTGATGTGGCTAGGTTGCCATCGGAATGTAAAGGAGTTTCTGAGGGTACTGACTGTTCGTGAGGGTAGAGTAATATTAAGTATTTCCGTCTTACTAATATTTATCTTAAAATTACTGACATTTCCAAATTTTTCTAATTCTGCTAGGACATGTGGGAAAGCTATATGTGGGTTTGAGATGTATATTAGGAGATCATCAGCGAACAGTGAGAGTTTGTAATGATGTTCCTCTGTTTGTATCCCCCGTATGGAAGGGTTTTGTCTGAGGGCAATGGCTAAGTGTTCCATGCATATTACATAGAGTAGTGGAGAGAGGGGGCATCCCTGTCTAGTACCGTTTGCTATATTGAAGGCATCCGACAGGGTCCCGTTCACTCTGATTCTGGCACTAGGATTTTTGTATAGGGACATTATTTTGTTTTTGAAGTTTGTACCTAGGCCCATCTGGGCTAGGGAGAGCTCAAGAAAGAGCCAGTGGACCCTGTCGAATGCCTTCTCAGCGTCTACTGACATGATGCATAGAGGGGTTTTGGTTTTTTTGGCATGATGTATCAGGGATACTGTTTTCAGGGTGTTGTCCCTAGCTTCTCTACCCATAACGAAGCCTGATTGGTCGGTGTGAATAATATCTGGAAGTAACGGTTTTAGCCTCTCTGCTAGGAGTTTGGCAAAGAGCTTTAAGTCAATATTTATTAACGAGATGGGTCTATAATTTGCGCAACTATTGGGGTCTTTTCCTGGTTTGGGAATGACAGTGATATGAGCCGTTGACGTTTGTGGGGTGAATGTGTGGGAGTCGTCGATGGAGTTAAAGGTTTTGAGTAGGATTGGGGATAATAAGGAACAGAATTGTTTATAAAAAGGGCCTGTGAACCCGTCTGGTCCGGGGCTTTTGCCTTTCTTTAGGGCTCTGATTCCAGATGCTAATTCGATTTCGGTGAATTCTTCCTCTAAGGCCTGGAGGGATTCTGGGGGTAGTGTCGGGAGGGGAGAGGATTTGATGTAATCGGCTATTTTTCCTTTTAGGAGTGTAGGGTCCATATTATGGTACCTACTTTTGATATTGTAGAGGTTAGAGTAGTATTGATGAAATTCCTCAGCTATTTCGGAGGTTTTATATTTGGTACGGCCTTTGGAGTCTCTAATAGTGAATATGTTTGTGGAAGAAGGATTGGGATGAAGGTATCTGGCTAAGAGTGTTCCACATTTCCCTCCTTTATGAAATAAGGTACTACGAAATCTCTCTCTGGCTGATAGGGTTTTCTGGTCTAAAATGGCTAGCAATGAATGTCTGCTGTTTGATAGTTTAAGGTCTCCTGCCGAAGTGTAATTGTCCTTAAGTTCCTGCTCCAGGAGGTTGATTTCTTGTAGGAGGTGTGTAATCTGGGTTGATTGTTCTTTTTTAAGTCTGGAGCCATGGGAGATAAACACTCCTCTTAGAACGCATTTCAGCGCTTCCCATTTAATGGTGTCAGAAGTGTCGTCTGTTGAGTGGTTGATGCAGAAGTTTTCAATAGATTTTTTGATATCTGCTACACACTCTGGATTTTTAAGAAGGTTATCGTTTAATCTCCAATGGCTCTGCGTGAAATTATTTTTACCTAGGGAGAATGAGCAGAAAATGGGGGAATGGTCTGACCATATCCTATTTCCTATAGATGCCTGGACATCGTTTTCTAGAAGTCTTTGGGATATGAAGATGTAGTCTATTCGGCTATGTGTGTGATGCACAGCAGAGAAAAAGGAGTAGTCTCTTTCTGTGGGATGAAGGATCCTCCAGGCATCTACAAGGCTAAGGGCTCTTAGTTTGTTTTTTAGATTAGTTAAGACAGAATTAGGTAAGGGGGAGCGTTGGGAGGAAGCGTCCAACCCTGGGTTTAGGCAGAGATTGAAGTCGCCTCCCAATATGATGGGGCCTTCAGCAAAGTTAGTTAGTTTGTTTAGGTAGGACAGAAGAGTGCGCCCTTGGTTTTGGTTGGGGAGATAGAAATTTGCCAGGGTGTATTTGACTTCATGTATTTGGATTATGATAAAGAGGTATCTCCCCTGTGTATCCGAGAGGTCTTTAATAAAGGTATAGTTCAGGTTTTTATGGAATCCTATTGAGACTCCTTTGGTCTTGCTCAGGGGATTAGTGCTGTGGTGCCATTTATTGTAGTATCTAGATTTGAAGAGAGGGACATGGCCTTCTTTGAAATGTGTTTCTTGAAGAAACAAAATGGAGGCTTTATGTTTGTGTAGGTGGTGCAATACTTGTGACCTTTTAGTAGGTGAATTAAACCCTTTGACATTGTAGGAGGCTATCTGATATCTATCCATTTTGAGGACCAGAGGGGGTTAAGAATTGTAATGATCCCTTAACAGAGGAATTTAGGGGTAAGCTCCAGAGACCTTCCAGGTCGTAGTTGTTATTGGTCAGGACGATGGGGGGGAAAGGGAGAGGAGGCCCTATGGGAAGGGGAAAAAGACAGAAAGTCATAAAAGAAAAAAACAGTAACAACATAAATGTCAGGTGAAAAGTCAGCCTGACTAGTTTTGAAGTTATCTTCAGGGAACACCACTTTGGCAGTGCTAGCAGTGCCAATGTGGTGAGCAATTTGGTGGGGAGTGGAAGCATGACACCGGGGTCGAGAGCTTCCAGCTAACCCTGAATTATTTTGTTAGTCTATTTAACATGGGTACATACAGCTCTCTTAACTCAGGGATGTCTAAGTGAAAACCTTTGTACTGTAATTGTATATTTAAACAAACACATAGACACAGGTGGCGTGACCCGGGAGGAGGAACCTCACATGTTGCTTCATGTATTATGCCCAGCAGAAAGTCCAAGGGGTTATTTTAGTAGCTTGGTATTAGTGGGTTTTGGACCTTTCTGAGGGGTGTTAGATTGGTTTGGTTCCTTTTAGGGGAAAATATGGAGTGTGTATATACATTCTCTAGAGAGAGGATATGGTAGTGGTATAGAGATTTATGGTATTAGTGATCTAATCCCTTCCTCCCTGGGACGCCACCTGTGTGGAACCATTATAACATAACATCACAACAATTGCTTTAACCGGTTCTCTAAACTAGTAACATATCTGACCTTACAGGTGGCAGTTATGTGACCCTGAGCCTCCTGGAAGGGCCACCTTAACAGGTGTAGTATGGTTACATGAGTACTGAGGATATATTTATGCTAATGGTCCATTTCCTAAGAGGAGAGGACAATGACAATGACAATCGGGCAGCAAGTAAGTCAGAAAAGGCCAAAGATACTTAGCGGTTTGTATTAGCTCGTTGTAGCCTGTGCTTGTTAGGAACTCTTCTCCATCTTTCTCTTTGTGGCATGGCCAGGGTTGTTGGTTGGATTGGCCATTCTTCTAATTCAATTGCCGGCAAGTCGAAAGTGTCTATGACCTTTTGTAGGTCCTGCGGAGAGGCGAAGTTGACAGTTTTACCATCTTTCCCTATATTAACAGAAAAGGGGTAGCCCCAACGGTATGGAATTTCCTTTTCTCTGAGGGCCTCCAGCATAGGCTTGATGGCTTTACGTAGCTGGAGAGTTAGGCTGGAGAGGTCCGGAAGTAATCGGATTGTTGCTCCATCAAAATCGATTTCACCTTTAGAACGTGCAGCCATCATGATCATTTCTTTTTCCTTAAAATAGTGAACCCTGCATAGGATATCTCGGGGTCTGGCGGGATCAGTGCTTGTGGGACCCGCAGTTCTGTGGGCTCTGTCAATCTCTATCTTGTTCCCTGCGGGAGCATCCAGGAACTTATTGAAGATGGCTTCCGTAGTGGCCATTATGTCAGGGGCTCGAGTGGTTTCAGGAACTCCTCTAACACGGATATTGTTCCGTCTCTGGCGGTTTTCCAGGTCGTCTATCTTCAAGTATAAAGCGTTAATGTGACCTGAGTGAGCATTAATGGTAGTCTGGTGGCTCTGCAAGGTTTTTTTTGTGTCTTCCTGCTGCTTTTCCACCTCTTCTACTCGTGTGTTTACATGGCTAAAGTCTTGACGGAATTCCGCCATCTCCTGTTTATACGAGTCCATGATGCGTGTGACACAATTTTCAAGGTCTTGCTTGGTCGGCAGAGACCTGATATATTCGTGCAAGTCTACTTCTATGTATGATTCAGCGCCCTCCGAGACGGGAGAGAAGGTGGCCGGTATAGTGTGATTAGGAGATCGGGGGGAGTTACGGGGAGTGGATGGGCCTACGGATCCGTTTGAAACAGAGTCCTGCGTGAGTTGCGGGGATGCCGGGCTCGTACCTTGTTTAGGGGTATCTGTCTTTTTCTGCGTCCGGGAGTTGGATGTCTTGGCCTGAGGTGAGGGCCGTTTGAGGGGATTTGGGCCCGTTGTTCTAGGAGCAGGGCTTTTGTCGGCCGGGGTTTCCGAGTACCTCAGAGAATCGTGCGCCGGCTGGTAGGCCTCGTCGCCATTTTGTTGCACTAGCTCCGGCTGGACCTCTGTGCTGTGGGTCGATTTAAGTGGGGTGGAGATTTCTGCCAGATGGTTCACGGCGCCGGTGGGAGACTTGGAGGTGTGTAGGCCGGTGTCCGGGCTGTTGGGAGGTGAGCGGCCTTTGCTAGCCTTGTGTACGTCTCGGCCTGTGTTGTCCTCTGGTGTCTCCGCCATGTTATCGATCTCGCGCTCCTGGAGTCTTCTCTCCAGGGGACGAAGGAATCGTCTAATTTTTGATTGAGATGGTTTATTCTTTTTGGTATTGCCTCCTCTCTTCTTATTGCTGCCCATTAGCAATTTTTGTCTCCGCTGTAGATCGTAATGGGATCAGGGCTGCGGGAGCTCTTAGCAAAAGCGTCTTCACGCGGCCATCAGCAAGCCACGCCCCCTACAGATTCTCTTTAAGATTGGCTATGACAGAAATTTTTAAGGTCATGTTGTACCAGCCTAGCAGTCTCCAAAACTCAACTGGTGTTAACACTTCCAGGCCTGTGCCAAAAGTTCAAAGGAGACCCTTATCTGTGTCCTCTCTCCTCTGCACACAGCCTCCATTCTTTGACAAGTTATTTAGGTCGGTATGACACACACAAACACTGGCTGATTTTCATGCACATGGGACGTACCGAGGCTGAGCAGTGCAGGTTATCAGTCATACAGTGAAGTTTGAAACTCACTTCACATATGTATAGATTCATAATGCCTTACCGTACGCAAATATGCAACCTATTTTATGATGGAGGATGTTAGCTTCTACAATTAGTTTGCATGAAGAGTGTTCCATATTGGACCCTTCCACCACGATGAGGTCATACTTCTGGAAGGGACTCTAACCTCTAACTAATTCCCAAACTAGCATAGTGTGAACCTGGGAGCAGCTGGCCATAAAATGGTTTACACATTTTTTAGACAGCAGGGAAGAATTGGCAGCACATCCTGAAACCAAGTCGCATCAGAAATGACTACCAACAGAAGCATGTAAAGCCCCATAGAGGCAAATACACACCTTGTATGCAAAACAGGTGCTAAATTATGCCCTTAACTCTGAAAAAAAAACTAAATGCAAACATGAAGTAGCAAATGGGAGCCACTGACCATGAAATAAACTTACATTTTGAGAACAGGAAGAGGTGGCAGTGCTTCCCAAGACAGGCTGCACCTCAACGAGAAACAGCATAGGTGTGTAGAGCCTAATTTTAGGCAGGATACACATCTTGCATTCAAAACAGATGCACCAAATAAACATTAATGGATCATGTTAGCTTCCAACTACAGTTTGCATTCGGAGTGTTCCGTACTGGACCCTTCCACCGCCATGAGGTCATCCTTCTGGATTACCTGCTGCTTCCAGGTTTACACTATATTTGTTTGGTAATTAGTTAGAGGTGGAAGGGTCCAGTATGGGACCTGCATGCAAACTGTTTGTAGAAGCTAACATGATCCATTAATGTTAATTTGGTGCATCTATATTGAATGCAAAATGTGCATCCTGCCTATAATTAGGCTCTGCACACCTATGTTGTTAGTCATTCAGATGCAGCCTGTCTTGAAAAGTGCTGCCACCTCTCCCTGCTCTTAAAAATATATGTTTACTTAATGGCTAGCTGCTCCCATTTACTATTGTATTGACATCTCAATACGGAGCCCCCCGCCGTGAAATGACAGGAAACAGCCGCTCGTGCGAGCGGCTGTTTCCTGATTAATTAGCCTGCAGCCGGCGACGCAGAACTGCGTCGCTGGTCCTGCAGCTGCCACTTTGCCGACGCGCGGTATGAGAGCGCGGTCGGCAAGTGGTTAAAGGAGCACTGAGAAGTGCCCGAAATTAAAAGAATACACTTACCTGTGGCTTCTTCCAGCTCACCATAGGCGGCGAGGTCCCTCTGAATCCTCCTGGTTCCTCTCCCTCAGCTTCCACCGGCTCCCGTTACCGACGTCACCCAGCGACACCCGCGCCGGGTGTCGGGCCGGCTCTTT
The DNA here is from genome assembly GCF_040937935.1 of Hyperolius riggenbachi. NCBI lineage: Eukaryota > Metazoa > Chordata > Amphibia > Anura > Hyperoliidae > Hyperolius > Hyperolius riggenbachi. The sequence continues at coordinate 100,313,639 of NC_090650.1, read as the reverse complement.
CTGGTTAATGACTAATGGCGTCATCACGCGTCATAACGGCGGCCGGTGTGACAGGTCTGCGCATGCGGAGGCTGAGGGAGAGGAGCCAGGAGGACGCTGAGGGACCTCGCTGCCTACGGTGAGCTGGAAGAAGCCACAGGTAAGTGTATTTTTTTTAATTTGGGCACTCCTCAGTGTCCCTTTAACTGATCCAGGTTTTAGGACGTAGATTCTATGTCCTAATGTGCCCCCCTGTGTGTTCTAGGATGTAGAATCTACATCCTGCATTAATTCCCACTGTCTGCCACTGCTGCGCGTGCACATGACTGTGGACGTGCCCGCGCATGCACATGACCGTGCACGCTCGTGCACAGTCACGTGAATGGTAAAGTGAATGATTGTTGCTGTTAGCTAGCAACAATCATTCAATAAAGTTAGAAAAAAAAAGTTGTAAAAGTAGAAAAAAATAAAATTAAAGTGACATAGTACCAATCAGTGGTGCTCAGCAGAGCTCGAATATTCGAGTAGCTCGAATATTCGAGCTCTTTTTCAGCTATTCGAGCTCGGTATTCGAGCTCCGAATAGCTGGAGCTATTCGAATGGGCTATCCGAGTACACTCGAATAGCCCATTCACTATTCGAGCTATTCGAGCAACTCGGCGCTATTCGAGCTCGGTACCGAGCTCGAATAGCGTCATAGCCCAGATTGATGTCCTTAGAGCCAATCAGAGGGCTCCCAGGCCCTCTGACGGCAGCCAATCACAGAGGGGGACCCTGGCCAGCCCCTACCCTATAAATAGCGGCCGCCATGTTCCGTTTCTCCATGCTTGCCTGAGACTTGTACAGAGAGAGAGTTGCTCCTTTGTGCTTTGGCTTAGCAAGTGCTCTATTGTGATCATTTACCTAGCGTTTTTGCTCACCTACACCTGCCATATACACCTATATTGTTGTTAGTTAGATAGACATTGTATTTTAGTTAGTAGCTTGTGTGTTACATTAGAGACAGGCAGCTGCTGCAAGCTTACAGGTTTAGGCCTCAGGGGGGCCTTGCCTCTGTGGGGCAGCTGTCCTCTGTTTATTTCTCTCATCTATACCAGTATTTCTGCTGTCCTTTACTAATAGTATTGTAGTTATACTGTACTAGGAGTAGGACACTCACTGACTGTCACTGTTTATAGGCTACTAGCTAGCTCCTGCGTGTGTGCACTCACTCACTGTCTGTGTGTACACACACTCTATTTCCTTCTGATTACTGATAGATTATTGTTAGTTAGTTGTACTTACTTACTACTTACTCTTACTGTACCCGTAGGGACACTCACTGTCACTGTTCATATAGGCTACTAGCTCCTGCGTGTGCGCACTGCACTCACTGTCTGAGTGTACACACACAACACACACTCTATTTCCTTCTGATCGCTGATTGATTATCGTAATTAGTTAGTTCTACTTACTGTTACTACTTACTCTTACTGTACTAGGAGTCTAGGACACTCAGTCACTGTCCATAGGCTACTAGCTCCTGCGTGCGTGCACTCACTGTCTGAGTGTACATACACCCACACTCCATTTCCTTCTGATCGCTGATTGATTATTGTAATTAGTTAGTTCTACTTACTGTTACTACTTACTCTTACTGTACTAGGAGTCTAGGACACTCAGTCACTGTGTTCATAGGCTACTAGCTCCTGCGTGCGTGCACTCACTGTCTGAGTGTACACACACCCACACTCCATTTCCTTCTGATCGCTGATTGATTATTGTAATTAGTTAGTTCTACTTACTGTTACTACTTACTCTTACTGTACTAGGAGTCTAGGACACTCAGTCACTGTCCATAGGCTACTAGCTCCTGCGTGCGTGCACTCACTGTCTGAGTGTACACACACCCACACTCCATTTCCTTCTGATCGCTGATTGATTATCGTAATTAGTTAGTTGTACTTACTGTTACTACTTACTCTTACTGTACTAGGAGTCTAGGACACTCAGTCACTGTGTTCATAGGCTACTAGCTCCTGCGTGCGTGCACTCACTGTCTGAGTGTACACACACCCACACTCCATTTCCTTCTGATCGCTGATTGATTATTGTAATTAGTTAGTTCTACTTACTGTTACTACTTACTCTTACTGTACTAGGAGTCTAGGACACTCAGTCACTGTGTTCATAGGCTACTAGCTCCTGCGTGCGTGCACTCACTGTCTGAGTGTACACACACCCACACTCCATTTCCTTCTGATCGCTGATTGATTATTGTAATTAGTTAGTTCTACTTACTGTTACTACTTACTCTTACTGTACTAGGAGTCTAGGACACTCAGTCACTGTGTTCATAGGCTACTAGCTCCTGCGTGCGTGCACTCACTGTCTGAGTGTACACACACCCACACTCCATTTCCTTCTGATCGCTGATTGATTATTGTAATTAGTTAGTTCTACTTACTGTTACTACTTACTCTTACTGTACTAGGAGTCTAGGACACTCAGTCACTGTGTTCATAGGCTACTAGCTCCTGCGTGCGTGCACTCACTGTCTGAGTGTACACACACCCACACTCCATTTCCTTCTGATCGCTGATTGATTATTGTAATTAGTTAGTTCTACTTACTGTTACTACTTACTCTTACTGTACTAGGAGTCTAGGACACTCAGTCACTGTGTTCATAGGCTACTAGCTCCTGCGTGCGTGCACTCACTGTCTGAGTGTACACACACCCACACTCCATTTCCTTCTGATCGCTGATTGATTATTGTAATTAGTTAGTTCTACTTACTGTTACTACTTACTCTTACTGTACTAGGAGTCTAGGACACTCAGTCACTGTGTTCATAGGCTACTAGCTCCTGCGTGCGTGCACTCACTGTCTGAGTGTACACACACCCACACTCCATTTCCTTCTGATCGCTGATTGATTATTGTAATTAGTTAGTTCTACTTACTGTTACTACTTACTCTTACTGTACTAGGAGTCTAGGACACTCAGTCACTGTGTTCATAGGCTACTAGCTCCTGCGTGCGTGCACTCACTGTCTGAGTGTACACACACCCACACTCCATTTCCTTCTGATCGCTGATTGATTATTGTAATTAGTTAGTTCTACTTACTGTTACTACTTACTCTTACTGTACTAGGAGTCTAGGACACTCAGTCACTGTGTTCATAGGCTACTAGCTCCTGCGTGCGTGCACTCACTGTCTGAGTGTACACACACTAAATTTACTTGTGATTACTACTGATTATTGTAACTGCTAGTTGTACTTCCTGACTGTTACTACTTACTTACTGTACTAGGGGACACTCACTCAGTCACCTCACCAACCAACCCACTCCATTAAAGTACCCCACTTTTCACCCGCCCTTTTACAAAACTTTTGTCTATACGCCCAAAACATTTAAGATGTCTGGAAGTGGCCACCAGCTATTACGTCAAACAATAGCTGCTCGCCTACTCCTCCATTCCTCCTCCTGCTGCTGCTGTCTGTCTGTGTTTCCCACTGCCAGGGTACACAGAATTACCTTCTTCTGCTGCCACTCTGCCACCAGCTATTACGTCAAACAATAGCTATATTGGTTGCAAAACCAAAAACCAAAAAACCAAAAAAAAAAAAAAAAAGGTTTAATTTTTCTGAGGTGCCCGGGTTGAAAACTGTGTTGTCCCAGTTGTGTATTGGACACAATGTGGGCTGCACGACCGCTGTCTGGGACCTCCTGTTGTGTTTATTTACAGCCCTGGTATCACCGCTAGGTACCAGGGCTATTATGTCACGCTGCCTACCTGCTGCCACACTCACACTGCTCCTCCATACCTCCTCCTGCTGCTGCTGCTGCTGTCTGTCTGTGTTTCCCACTGCCAGGGTACACAGATGATTTACCTTCTGCTGCCACTCTGCCACCAGCTATTACGTCAAACAATAGCTGCTCGCCTACTCCTCCATTCCTCCTCCTGCTGCTGCTGTCTGTCTGTGTTTCCCACTGCCAGGGTACACAGAATTACCTTCTGCTGCCACTCTGCCACCAGCTATTATGTCAAACAATAGCTATATTGGTTGCAAAACCAAAAACCAAAAAACCATAAAAAAAAAAAAAGGTTTAATTTTTCTGAGGTGCCCGGGTTGAAAACTGTGTTGTCCCAGTTGTGTATTGGACACAATGTGGGCTGCACGACCGCTGTCTGGGACCTCCTGTTGTGTTTATTTACAGCCCTGGTATCACCGCTAGGTACCAGGGCTATTATGTCACGCTGCCTACCTGCTGCCACACTCACACTGCTCCTCCATACCTCCTCCTGCTGCTGCTGCTGCTGTCTGTCTGTGTTTCCCACTGCCAGGGTACACAGATGATTTACCTTCTGCTGCCACTCTGCCACCAGCTATTACGTCAAACAATAGCTGCTCGCCTACTCCTCCATTCCTCCTCCTGCTGCTGCTGTCTGTCTGTGTTTCCCACTGCCAGGGTACACAGATGATTTACCTTCTGCTGCCACTCTGCCACCAGCTATTACGTCAAACAATAGCTGCTCGCCTACTCCTCCATTCCTCCTCCTGCTGCTGCTGTCTGTCTGTGTTTCCCACTGCCAGGGTACACAGAATTAACTTCTGCTGCCACTCTGCCACCAGCTATTACGTCAAACAATAGCTATATTGGTTGCAAAACCAAAACCAAACAAACCATTAAAAAAAAAAAAAAAGGTTTAATTTTTCTGAGGTGCCCGGGTTGAAAACTGTGTTGTCCCAGTTGTGTATTGGACACAATGTGGGCTGCACGACCGCTGTCTGGGACCTCCTGTTGTGTTTATTTACAGCCCTGGTATCACCGCTAGGTACCAGGGCTATTATGTCACGCTGCCTACCTGCTGCCACACTCACACTGCTCCTCCATACCTCCTCCTGCTGCTGCTGCTGCTGTCTGTCTGTGTTTCCCACTGCCAGGGTACACAGATGATTTACCTTCTGCTGCCACTCTGCCACCAGCTATTACGTCAAACAATAGCTGCTCGCCTACTCCTCCATTCCTCCTCCTGCTGCTGCTGTCTGTCTGTGTTTCCCACTGCCAGGGTTCACAGATGATTTACCTTCTGCTGCCACTCTGCCACCAGCTATTACGTCAAACAATAGCTGCTCGCCTACTCCTCCATTCCTCCTCCTGCTGCTGCTGTCTGTCTGTGTTTCCCACTGCCAGGGTACACAGAATTACCTTCTGCTGCCACTCTGCCACCAGCTATTACGTCAAACAATAGCTATATTGGTTGCAAAACCAAAACCAAACAAACCATTAAAAAAAAAAAAAAGGTTTAATTTTTCTGAGGTGCCCGGGTTGAAAACTGTGTTGTCCCAGTTGTGTATTGGACACAATGTGGGCTGCACGACCGCTGTCTGGGACCTCCTGTTGTGTTTATTTACAGCCCTGGTATCACCGCTAGGTACCAGGGCTATTATGTCACGGCGAGCTGCCTGCCTCATTGACTGCCTGCTGCCACACACTCATCCTCCTCCTCCTGCTGCTGAATTTACCTCCTGCTGTCTTTGTGTTTCCACTGCCAGGGAGCACATACAATGGCGCTTCCAACATGCGTGCGCCCACCAGCTATTTGTTACGCTCAAAAATAGCTGCATTTCTTTAAAAAAAAAATTGAAAAGAGAAATACGTGAAGAAGAAGAAGACGATATTGAAAAGGAAGGAGAAGATGAAGATGAAGAAGAAGAAGAAGATGAAGAAGAAGATGAAGAAGATGATGAAGAAGAAGATGAAAAAGAAGAAGAAGATGAAGAAGATGAAGAAGAAGAAGATGAAGAAGAAGAAGAAGATGAAGAAGAAGAAGAAGAAGAAGATGAAGAAGATGATGAAGAAGATGAAGAAGATGAAGAAGAAGAAGAAGAAGAAGAAGAAGAAGAAGAAGAAGAAGAAGAAGAAGAAGAAGAAGATGATGATGATGAAGAAGAAGAAGAAGAAGAAGAAGAAGAAGAAGAAGAAGAAGAAGAAGAAGAAGAAGAAGAAGAAGAAGAAGAAGAAGAAGAAGAAGAAGAAGATGATGAAGAAGAAGAAGAAGAAGAAGAAGAAGAAGAAGAAGAAGAAGATGATGAAGAAGAAGAAGAAGAAGAAGAAGAAGAAGAAGAAGAAGAAGAAGAAGAAGAAGAAGAAGAAGAAGAAGAAGAAGAAGAAGAAGAAGAAGAAGAAGAAGAAGAAGAAGAAGAAGAAGAAGAAGAAGAAGAAGAAGAAGAAGATGAAGAAGAAGAAGAAGAAGAAGAAGAAGAAGAAGATGAAGAAGAAGAAGATGAAGAAGAAGACAATATAGAAGAAGAAGAAGAAGATATAGAAGAAGAAGAAGAAGATATAGAAGAAGAAGATCGAGAAGAAGAAGAAGAAAGATAAAGAAGAAGAAGAACAAGTATATACAGTAACACTACTGAACAAAATTAAGGACACAACTTCTCTTTCCACATTTTTTTTTAAAGGAACATCCCCACATAATCACTTGCTGTTGTTACTTGGAAAAAAAGAGGTTTCTTGCATCATTCACCCTCAAAACAAGTGTTGGAAGCTATTTAAGGCCAATTCGAATAGTCAGCTCGAATAGTTAGCTCGAATACCGACTCGAATAGTGAGCTCGAAGTCCGAGGTCGAATCGAATAGTAAAAATTATTCGACTGACCTCGAATAATTTACTATTCGAATTCGACCAAACTCGAATTTTAAAAAGGGGTATTTGAGCATCACTAGTACCAATAAAATAAAAAGTTGTTTTTTTTTAAAATTCCCCATTAATTTTTAACCCAAACCTAGCCGATTAACCCATTATTAACCCCTACAATACCTAAACCTGTTTATAAATGTTTAATAACTGCCGCCAGTAACGATCAGATGCAATCGATAGGGTGAAAGTTTCAGGCCCCAATGCTCTACAGATGTAACGCTCTACCATTGCCTAGTGATGCATCTTTACAGCTCTATGCCCCCTGAACTGTCGCCCCCTGAACTGAACGCAGTCGATCACCAGAGACGCGTAGATTGGGGATAACGGTCTACCACATGCTCAGCTAGAAGTAAAATGTGGCATATGGGGTATCATTTTAATCGGGAAAGACCAAATAATTTATTTGGAAATGTTTTATAAATGTGGGATGTGTGATGTGAAAATTAGGAAGGGTGAAAATGAAAAAATGTTTGTTTTCTGCATTTACGCCTAGTTTTTCCCCATACATGGACTATAAAACAAAATAGTTTTGGGAGAAAAATATTACCCAAAGAAAGCCTAGATCAGGCATGGGCAAACTTGGCCCTCCTGCTGTTAAGGAACTACAAGTCCCACAATGCATTGCAGGAGTCTGACAGCCACAGTCATGACTCATAAAGGCAAATGCATTGTGGGACTTGTAGTTCCGTGACAGCTGGAGGGCCCAGTTTGCCCATGCCTGGCCTAGATTGTACTGAGAAAAACAAGACATGTATCACTAAGATGGTATAGATAATTAAAAAGTTACTTCTGTATCAAAGTGACACAGCTAAAGTTTTAAAAATGTCAGAAACCTTAAAGAGACACTGTAACATCAAAAAACTCCCCTGGGGGGTACTCACCTCGGGTGGGGGAAGCCTCAAGATTCCCACGCCGTCCTCTGTCCCACGAGGGTCTCGCTGCAGCCCTCCGAACAGCCGCCGACAGACCCAACTGTCAATTCAATATTTACCTTTGCAGGCTCCAGCGGGAGCGCTGTGGCTGCTTTCGGCTCCGAAGTAGACGGAAATACCCAATCTCAGTCGGGTCAGCTCTACTGCGCAGGTGCCGGAGACTTGCGCCTGCGCAGTAGAGCAGTAGAGCGGCGATCGGGTATTTCCGCCTACTTCGGAGCCGACAGCCGTCAGAGCGCCTGCGCAGGAGCCGGGAAGGTAAATATTGACGTCACCGCTGTACGGAGGGCTACAGCAAGGCCTCTGAGGGACGGAGGACGGCGTGGGAAGCCTCATTAGGATCCTGAGGCTTCCCCCACCCGAGGTGAGTACCAACCAGGGGACGTTTTGACGTTACAGATTCTCTTTAAGGTGTAAAAACCGTGGAACAAGAACCAGTTAAAGTGAACCTCGAGACTAATAATCTGCTCAGCAGCACTGAAAAGGCTTGGTGTTTCTTTAACAGTTTCACAGCATAAGAACTTTGTTTATCTTATCCAAGTCTCATTTTTAGCTGCACAGAAGAAAACTGCCCGGGCTTTTTCCCCCTGTTGCTGTGCAAAGCATGATGGGATTTCTGATGTTAATGTTCTTGTTCTGTTTTTTTGGTGCAAATTTTTTTTTTTACATTTTAAATTTGAGATGTGAAGCCTAGTGCGCGCAGCTGGGAGGGGTGATCAGGACACAGGACAGTTGGAACTGTGTCTCAAGCTCCCTGTCACCTCCATTCAATCAAAAAGATGGCTGCCCCCATGAAAAAGATGGCTGCCCCCATGAAATCACAAACATTTGCCTGTTCTTTTAAAACAGGGTGGGTAAGAGATTATATTACCTATCTATTATAATTAACATAACTGATGCAACTTGTTTGTTTAGGCTGAAGCTCCCCTTTAAAGAGACACTGAAGTCTCTTAAAGAGAACCCGAGGTGGGTTTGAAGAATATTATCTGCATACAGAGGCTGGATCTGCCTATACAGCCCAGCCTCTGTTGCTATCCCAAACCCCCCTAAGGTCCCCCTGCACTGTGCAATCCCTCATAAATCACAGCCACGCTGCTGACAAACAGCTTGTCAGAGCTGGCTGTGTTTATCTCTATAGTGTCAGTCTGCTGCTCTCCCCGCCTTTTGCAGAACTCCGGTCCCCGCCTGCATCCCTTCCCTCCCTGCTGATTGGAGGGAAGTGACGGGCAGGGACCGGAGCTATGCAGGAGGCGGGGGAGCAGCTGAGACTGACGCTACAGATGTAAACACAGCCTCACAGCGAAGCTGTGATTTATGAGGGATTGCAGAGTGCAGGGGGACCTTAGTGGGGTTTGGGATAGCAACAGAGGCTGGGCTGTATAGGCAGATTCAGCCTCTGTATGCAGATAACATTCTTTAAACACACCTCGGGTTCTCTTTAAAAATCCTTTTTTTCCCCAAAAATATTGTTTTACATATTACCCCGAACTAAACCGCCGCATCCCCGCCGCTGAACACTATCTAAATCCCCCCAAACTTGCCCTCCCTCTCCCCTTCAAAATCCACGACTTTCTTGGTCGTGGATTTTGCTGCCCTGTGCGCTTCCATGTGAGGCAGAGCTATGAGCTGCAGCCCTGCCTCACATGCATCTGTCAGCGGCGGATCTCCGCCTCTCCCCCGCCCTTCTCAGTGAAGAAAGACTGAGAGGAACGGGGGGGGGGGGAGGCGGCGATCCAGGCTGACAGACGCGCTGAGAGGCAGAGCTGCGGCTCATAGCTCTGCCTCTCACGGAAGCGCTGCCTGGATTGCCCCCCTGGGGATTTTGGGGAGATTTAGATAGTGTAGAGTGTCGGGGATGCGGCGATTTAGTTAGGGCTAATATGTTAAACAATATTTTGGGGGAAAAAGGATTTTTAAGAGACTTCAGAGTTTCTTTAATGTCTCAACATGAGGAAATGGACTTGTGGTTTTCAGGAAGTCCGTGGTGAGTAATAAATTAAGACCTCAATGTACAAAAAGGAAACTAAGCAGCAAAAAGAGTTAAAGGACAGCTTTTGCACACAAAAAAAAATGTAATAAACTTTAAAATTAATTGTATATATCCTTATAAGATGTGTATTAGGTCCAGAGTAAAATGCACTATAATTGATTTTTTTACCATATAGCTGTCAGTCACTTACAGTAGGTAGTAAGAAGTTTTGCTTTTACTTATGGCCAACATGGTGCAATACTCTACTGCTACTAGTAGGTAGTAAAAATCTGACATTTCTGACAGGTTTTGGAATAAACCATCTTTTTACCCAAGGTTCTCAGTATTTCCTTTATTCATTTCAAAAGCATTGTCTTGGAAGGATCTGTAGAGAAAGGCCAGCTGCTCTATGTATTCCTGGCACACTATTCTGGCAGTTAGACTGTGCCTCTGCTGTCCAGGAAGTGCTTTTGAAAATAAGGAATTTCAGAGAATCCACCATGAGGAGATGGACTAAAAAAAAAGTTATTTACTATGCATTTTACTTTGTGGCTTATAATCCTATATGTATGCCTACACAGATGGCAATCAGATAACATCAAGCCTTTGTATTTTTTAATACATTTAGTTTTCTCACCTTACAGTAGTTACACACCTGCTGGCTTTAGTTAATATAAATATATAATTATGGTGCAGAATTAAAAAAAAAAACTGAAGAAAAACTGAAGAAAACTGAAGAAAAAGAAGACTGAGAAGCAGCAAAAAGCGAGCATTACTGTCTTTATCTTTAAAAAGAATTGTCATGTCAATGTATGTCTCAGATCTTTTTTTACTTAGTTTTTCACAGATGTAATCTCAAAATTCTTGTGATTAGGGAGGCCTCCAACATAGTGGTGCCCGAATTATAACACTCCCTATTATGGTGTTTCATTATAGTACTGACCACATTATGGTGTTGATTCATTATAGTGATCTCTATTATATACCCTTTTTTTTATAATATTTCCCATTCCCTAAAGGTAACCCTTTAATAGTACACCCCATTGCTGTACATTATATTGTAATGCTCTATCTTTAATGATACCACCATCATAGTGCACTCATTATGTTTTCTCTGTTATAATACTCTCCATTATTATAGCAGTTTTCCTATTTTAGTGCATACATTAAATTGGTACCCCGTTATAGTACTTTCCAATATAATTTAGATCGTAAGCTCGCAAGGGCAGGGCCCTTTTGTGTCTTGGAATTTATTATTCATTTGGTTGCATTTGTCATCATATTGCATTTGTCACTGTAGTTACCATACCAATTATTTTTTGTACCAGTGTCCATTTTTGATTTATACCATTGTTTGTATCATTATGTACTCCACGTTTGTTTTTCTTGCTCTGTACAGCACCATGGAATATGTTGGCACTTTATAAATCAATAATAAAAATAATATAATACTCTCATTTATGTGAAGTGCCCTCAAGCTGCACAGACTAGCATGAAACAGGCCCCGGGGTTACCATTATAGTTATGTGCTAGTTGCTTTAACCACTTGCAGACCACGCCACGCCAATAGGCGTGGACGCAGCGGCAGCCCCAGGACCACCTAACGCCGATTGGTGGAATGTCCTTGGGGCGTGGTTTGCAGGAGATCTGCTCCGCCTTCAATCTCCCAGCAGCGATCGCCGTCTATTTACTAGGTACAGCGCTGCTATCTAAGGCAGCGCTGTACAGGGAACAGCCATGTCACTCGGCTGTCCCCTCCAGAGTCACAAAAGTGATCTGCTGTGATAGGCTGAAGCTTATCACAGCCGATCTCGCTGATAGGCTGACGGGGACAGGGAGGGAGATAAAAAAAGAAAAAAGACTCAATTTATTTAAAAATAAATAAAAATATTTGTTAAAAAAATAAACACTGGGGGAGTGATCAGACCCCACCAACAGAAATCTCTGATGGTGGGAAGAAAAGGGGGGGGGGGAGGAGAATCACTTGTGTGCTGTGTTGTGCGGCCCTGCAGCGAGGCCTTAAAGCTGCAGTGGCCAATTTAGAGAAAAATGGCCTGATCTTTATGTGGTATTTTAACACTGTGGTCCTTAAGAGGTTAAAACTCCTTTTCAATCACCCACCACCTCTTCACCTTGTCAGTTTATCAGTGCTATGATTATGTGACTGTTGTGTCAAGTGGTTCATTAACAATTTGCCAAGAAACAGAGAGGCAGCCTAGCAGGTGATTATATATTTCAGACCAGGTGACCATGGGAGGAGATGATAGAAAAGCATATGTACCCACCTCCTTTCCCCAAGCATTTTGGAAATTAAGTACATGGTTCAACAGACAGACACCTTGCCCATTGACCAGTGGTACTAGATTTTAAATGAAAGAAAAAAAAATATTTAAAGACTTTTGTAAATAATCATTCTCCAGCCAAGAAAAAGTATACAGGGAGTGCAGAATTATTAGGCAAATGAGTATTTTTACCACATCATCCTCTTTATGCATGTTGTCTTACTCCAAGCTGTATAGGCTTGAAAGCCTACTACCAATTAAGCATATTAGGTGATGTGCATCTCTGTAATGAGAAGGGGTGTGGTCTAATGACATCAACACCCTATATCAGGTGTGCATAATTATTAGGCAACTTCCTTTCCTTTGGCAAAATGGGTCAAAAAGAAGGACTTGACAGGCTCAGAAAAGTCAAAGATAGTGAGATATCTTGCAGAGGGATGCAGCCAGAGGCGTAGCAATAGGGGTTGCAGAGGTAGCGACCGCATCAGGGCCCTTGGGCCAGAGGGGCCCCGAAGGGCCCTCTCCCGACTACAGTATTAGCTCTCTATTGGTCCTGTGCCCATAATAATGACTTCTATAGATACTTTGAATACTGGTAATCCTTAAGAAACTGTTTCCCATGCTTTTCTTGCACCTCTGACACTGTAGTTGCCATTGGCAGGTTTTGGTGCGCCGTATCAATTGTTATGTATAGAGTGCTGGGGGGGGGGCCCAAACTTGCACCGCGGCCCACAGCTCCTTAGCTACGCCACTGGATGCAGCACTCTTAAAATTGCAAAGCTACTGAAGCGTGATCATCGAACAATCAAGCGTTTTATTCAAAATAGTCAACAGGGTCGCAAGAAGCGTGTGGAAAAACCAAGGCGCAAAATAACTGCCCATGAACTGAGAAAAGTCAAGCGTGCAGCTGCCAAGATGCCACTTGCCACCAGTTTGGCCATATTTCAGAGCTGCAACATCACTGGAGTGCCTAAAAGCACAAGGTGTGCAATACTCAGAGACATGGCCAAGGTAAGAAAGGCTGAAAGAGGACCACCACTGAACAAGACACACAAGCTGAAACGTCAAGACTGATGAAATGAGAGTGAGTCTTGATGGGCCAGATGGATGGGCCCGTGGCTGGATTGGTAAAGGGCAGAGAGCTCCAGTCTGACTCAGACGCCAGCAAGGTGGAGGTGGAGTACTGGTTTGGGCTGGTATCATAAAAGATGAGCTTGTGGGGCCTTTTCGGGTTGAGGATGGAGTCAAGCTCAACTCCTAGTCCTACTGCCAGTTTCTGGAAGACACCTTCTTCAAGCAGTGGTACAGGAAGAAGTCTGCATCCTTCAAGAAAAACATGATTTTCATGCAGGACAATGCTCCATCACACGCGTCCAAGTACTCCACAGCATGGATGGCAAGAAAGGGTATAAAAGAAGAAAAACTAATGACATGGCCTCCTTGTTCACCTGATCTGAACCCGATTGAGAACCTGTGGTCCATCATAAAATGTGAGATTTACAAGGAGGGAAAACAGTACACCTCTCTGAACAGTGTCTGGGAGGCTGTGGTTGCTGCTGCACGCAATGTTGATGGTGAACAGATCAAAACACTGACAGAATCCATGGATGGCAGGCTTTTGAGTGTCCTTGCAAAGAAAGGTGGCTATATTGGTCACTGATTTGTTTTTGTTTTGTTTTTGAATGTCAGAAATGTATATTTGTGAATGTTGAGATGTTATATTGGTTTCACTGGTAAAAATAAATAATTGAAATGGGTATATATTTGTTTTTTGTTAAGTTGCCTAATAATTATGCACAGTAATAGTCACCTGCGCACACAGATATCCACCTAAAATAGCTAAAACTAAAAAGAAAATAAAAACTACTTTCAAAAATATTCAGCTTTGATATTAATGAGTTTTTTGGGTTCATTGAGAACGTGGTTGTTGTTCAATAATAAAATTATTCCTCAAAAATACAACTTGCCTAATAATTCTGCACTCCCTATATTGACACTGTGAGTGTATTCTGATTCACCCTCCCAAATAAATGTGATTGATATCTTACACAAGCTAATGTATATAGCTAAATTCAATGCTGATCAATCAAACTCCAAATCAACCTCAAAGTTTTTTTAAGATTTGGAGTCCTTTTCTAACTCAATTTGTCAAAAAAAAAAATCAACCTTGAAAACTATCGTAGAACCCTTCAAATCAACATTGTGGAATCTGAAGAAACATATAGCTGGAACACTGGGTGCCTTGGAATTTGATGATGAATAATTGTAATACTTCCTCTAGTGTTGCCCCAGATGTATTGAATATTAGATTGGTTTATAGAGGATGATATATTTTTCACTGTATTTGTGTTTCACTGTTCTGTAATCCAATGTCACATACTTACTCATTTTTTTAGGCTAATTCATAATTGATGGATGGCTTATTGATTAGACCATCCTTGGGTTGGATGCTTGTGGTTTGGCTTTACAAAAATACTTTGTGGTAATGTGGTGCCATGACATTTTGAGGCAGGAGTAAACCTCACACAAATGTATGATTCAAGGTTGTTGTGGGGATGGGGAGTTTAAAGGAACCCTGTTCTGCCTGCATTACAATAATTCTCAGGGATGTTTATTACACTTTAATCTTTTTATTTTTTCTTAGGCTTGAAGAAGGATAATACTGGATTTATCTGCATAAGAATTTCTCTGGGTATCACAAGGGGTTTGGGACCTTGAGGGAGTTGTTTAGTTACAAAATTGAAAATGAAAAGTTATTTTGTAATTATAATGATCTACCATATCTGTATATATCTGAATATATCATTTGAAATACTCATTTTCAATAAAATGTGTTTAAAAATAATAAATTGTATTTTCTTTTTCTGATTATAGTAATGTACTCCTCACCTCACTTTATTATTTTGTTCTTCTATCCTGAATGTATCATTAGCTTGAATCTTTAATATTCTTTCTTCATGTTTTGATAGTAGAAGCAGTAGAGTGTTGCACTGTGTTAGCCATCAGTAAAAGCAAGATGTTTTGAATCAGGATGATACTATTTATTGGCTAACGTAGAGGTAAATAGAAAGTAAGCTTTTGGATAGTAATAAGCCTACTTCAGACTTAGTTTCTGTATAGTAGCAAGGCATCCATCTGAAAATGGCGCCTGCGAATAATGGCGCACGGTGTTGCCGCTAATCCGTTTGCCGCTTATCGCTATTTAACGTTAAAGCCTTATTGTTATTTAACGTTAAAGCCTTATTGTTATTTACCGTTAACACACAGAACCCTCTCTGTACCTATCCCTAACCCCTAAACCCCCCTGGTGGTGCCTAACCCTAAGACCCCCCTGGTGGTGCCTAACCCTAAGACCCCCCTGGTGGTGCCTAACCCTAAGATCACCCTGGTGGTGCCTAACCCTAAGACCCCCCTGGTTGGTGCCTAACCCTAAGACCCCCCTGGTGTTGCCTAACCCTAAGACCCCCCTGGTGGTGCCTAACCCTAAGATCACCCTGGTGGTGCCTAACCCTAAGACCCCCCTGGTTGGTGCCTAACCCTAAGACCCCCCCTGATGTTGCCTAACCCTAAGACCCCCCTGGTGGTGCCTAACCCTAAGACCCCCCTGGTGGTGCCTAACCCTAAGACCCCCCTGGTTGGTGCCTAACCCTAAGACCCCCCTGGTGGTGCCTAACCCTAAGACCCCCCTAGTGGTGCCTAACCCTAAGACCCCCCTCGGGTTCCTAACCTTAAGACCCCCCCCCCCAGTGGTGCCTAACCCTAACCTTGACAGTGTTACATTAAATCCATTCCCCGTTTTGCAGTTAAATAACGTCTGCAGTTTGGCTTATGTAGGGCGCTATTGATAAATAACGTTAGTGTGTGCCACTATTGATTAATAACGTTAGTGTGTGCCACTATTGATAAATAACGTTAGTGTGTGCCGTTTTTCTTCTTTTTTCCCTGTGAGCCATTATTATGCAGTACTAACGATAAATAGCGATAAGCGTATCTTTTTAATGCGGCGCCATTGTTATGCATAGGCGCTGTGCGCCATTATTCACTGATCCCAGTAGCAAGATATTAACACAGATTAAAACACACAGCTTAAATTCACTGGACATTCGGGGGAGAAACATACTTTTGCAAGCATAAATCAATGTCACTAGATGCCTTAAAACGGAATATAACCCTGCATTTCAATTTTGCTCTAAAACATTATTTACAGCATATTATATGCAACCAGCATTTTTTTTTTACTAGACCAGCATTGGAAGGGTTACACACAGAGCTTTAAAGTTCTGTGGAGAGAACTGCAGACGCATCCGAAGCTTAGATAGATACATTTAACTAAACAGAATGTAACAAGTTAGGAATGTTACACACTCTTTGGCTGTCCTCCAGCTCCTGCACACTCAGAGAGAGTGAGTCACATTCCACAGTTGTTACATTCTGTTTAGTTAAATGTATCTATCTAAGCTTCGGATGCGTCTGCAGTTCTCTCCACCGAACTTGAAAGCTCTGTGTGTAACCCTTCCAATGCTGGTCTAGTAAAAAAAAAAAAAAAGGCTGGTTGCATATAATATGCTGTAAATAATGTTTTAGACCCTAGCGGTATGATTATTTCCGGATTTTAGAGTCTTTTTAAAACGTTTCAGACCCTAAAATCAAAGGAAAAAATCATGCCGTCAGAGTTTCTGTAGCAGCACCTGCTCTCACTCACCTCCAGCGCTGCAACTACCTCTGTCCTCCGGGTGGCGCTGTAATTATGTAGTGAGATCGATGACGGCGATCTCAAGAGAGTGATTCAGAGCCTCTGAGGACAGGAAGGAGAACTACTACCGACATCTGGATCTACGGGAGGTGAGTAAAAATGCCCGCTGTGCGCTATACTCTGCATTGAGATCCCGGCGGCTAGTCCGAACCTAGCTTGGGATTACTGCTAGGGAGGTTAATTAAATAAATTAGCTAGCTTTCCTGTGAGACCCTCCTGAAGTTGTAATTAAGGCATCTAATGACATTTATTTATATTTACAAAAGAATGTCTCCAATGTCCAGGGTATATAAGCTGTGTGTTTTAACAGCTTGTTAATATACAGGAACTATTGTAAGTTTGAAGAAGGCTTTTTAGTTGAAAGTTTACTTTTTATTTATCTCTAAGTTAGCCAGTAAATGACATCATCCTGTTTCAAAACTTCTTGCTTTTCATGTTTTGATTAAATGCTTTAGTGGCATGGAGTCATGTGAGTGCAGTTATCGTTTGTCTCTGATTTTCTGTCTAGTGACATTTGGGAATCCACATTGCATATTTGAAATGACCATGCTCAGAGAATTCCAACAATTGTCAGCAATGTCTATATTTATTCACTTAAGAGCAGCTAGCTAGTTGCTTGCAGGAGAGCAAGAAGATAGCACATTTCCCCTTTGCCTTATATCCCCAAAATATTCTGTTCACTGTAGAGCTCCATATGCATCAACACTGGACACAGCTAATTTGCAAGGGGGAAGTGTTTCCTACCTTCTCTCTTGCAAAACAACTCCCATGTCAAAAGACATTTGGCCTGATTATGTCAGTAGGAAGGGGGGCACATTCTCACTGGTTCACTAGCCTACAATGTATGTAGACTAGACTGGTTATTGGGGATTGACCACTTCAAAAAATATAATGAAACTTAAAGCCATTTTTACCCGTCCTAAAAAAACAAGAGGAGAGGGAAGTCTCATTAGGACTCAGAGCCTTCCCTCTCCTTAGGTGAGTATCTGACTGTTTTTTTAGGAGGGGTAACATTGACTAGCAGTACTATTGTAACATTACAGGAGCCCTACTGCTGAGTGTAGTAGTGATAAACATTCTACAGCTGTTATGCATAGGTGAATTAAGGTCAGGAGATTAATTAGTATTAGGAGTACATAGTTACATAGTTATTTTGGTTGAAAAAAGACATACGTCCATCGAGTTCAACCAGTATAAAGTACAATTCCAGCCTGCTCCCTCACATATCCCTGTTGATCCAGAGGAAGGCGAAAAAACCCTTACAAGGCATGGTCCAATTAGCCCCAAAAGGGAAAAACTCCTTCCCGACTCCAGATGGCAATCAGATAAAATCCCTGGATCAACATCATTAGGCATTACCTAGTAATTGTAGCCATGGAAGTCTTTCAACGCAAGGAAAGCATCTAAGCCCCCTTTAAATGCAGGTATCATGTCCTCTAGTCCTTTGAGAAGGCCTAGGGACAAAAGCCCATCCGCCAAGCTATTATATTGCCCTCTGATGTATTTATACATGTTAATTAGATCCCCTCTAAGGCGTCTTTTCTCTAGACTAAATAAACAGAGTTTATCTAACCTTTCTTGGTAAGTGAGACCTTCCATCCCATGTATCAATATTGTTGCTCGTCTCTGCACCTGCTCTAAAACTGCAATATCTTTTTTGTAATGTGGTGCCCAGAACTGAATTCCATATTCCAGATGTGGCCTTACTAGAGAGTTAAACAGGGGCAATATTATGGTAGCATCTCGAGTTTTTATTTCCCTTTTAATGCATCCCAAAATTTTGTTAGCTTTAGCTGCAGCGGCTTGGCATTGAGTACGATTATTTAACTTGTTGTCGATGAGTACTCCTAAGTCCTTCTCCAAGTTTGATGTCCCCAAGTGTATCCCATTTAATTTGTATGGTGCTAGCCCATTGCTACAACCAAAATGCATGACTTTACATTGATCAACATTGAATTTCATCTGCCATGTATGTGCCCATATAGCCATCCTATTCAGATCCTGTTGCAATATGACACTATCTTCCAGAGAGTTGATGATTCTGCACAATTTTGTATCATCTGCAAAAATAGCAACATTGCCCACTACTGCATCTATTAGGTCATTAATAAATAAATTGAAGAGCACTGGACCCAGAACAGACCCCTGTGGTACCCCACTGCTAACAGTCTCCCATTTTGAGTACGATCCATTGACCACAACTCTTTGTTTTCTGTCCATTAGCCAGTTCCCTATCCATGCACACAGACTCTTCCCCAGTCCTTGCATCCTCAACTTTTGCACCAGACTTTTGTGGGGAACAGTGTCGACGGCCTTTGCAAAGTCCAAGTATATCACATCTACAGCATTCCCAATATCCATATTAGCATTCACTACCTCATAAAAGCTGAGCATGTTTCTTTTTTACAATTTTTATTGCACTCCTTATAATTGCTTAGTGCAGCCTCGGTCCCCTCCTGTTTTAGGACCTTATAGGCATTCTTTTTCCTCTTCATTTTATCTTTAACCCTTCTATTCATCCATAGAGGCCTTTTTTTATTCCTAGATATTTTGTTTCCATATGGGATATACATACAACGATATTGAAGGCCTTTTTTTTATTCCTAGATATTTTGTTTCCATATGGGATATACATACAACGATATTGATTGAGTATAAGTTTAAAAGCTTGCCATTTCCCTTCAGTGTCCTCCCCTTGTAGTACATTACCCCAGTTCACCAAACTTAGTGCCTGCCTAATTTGATTAAAATTTGCTTTTCTAAAATTCATAGTTTTAGTGGTCCCGCTGCCCCGTGGCCTATCAGTCACTAGATCAAACGTTATCATGTTGTGATCACTATTTCCCAAATGTTCTTGAACCTGCACATTTGATACATTATCTGGTCTATTAGAAATGATCAGATACAGTAACGCATTCCCCCTAGTTGGTTCCATTACCATTTGAGTCAAGTAGTTGTCCTGTAGTGCTGCCAGAAATCTGCTGCTTTTACCAGAATGGGTACCCTCAATACTCCAGTCAATGTCTGGAAAGTTGAAGTCACCCATAATTATGACCTCATTTTTACTTGCAGCTTTTTCAGTCTGCTGTAGTAATCACAGTTCTGCAGCTTCATTAATATGAGGTGGCATGAAGCATACCCCAATAAGCAATATTTAATAATAAGAAATATTTACCCAAACGGACTCCACATCTTCGCAATCTTCCTACATCTCATCGTTGAGGACAGCTGTAAAAGAATTCTAAACAAAGAGACAAACCCCTCCACCTTTTTTCCCTGTTATATCCTTCCTAAACACATTGTATCCTTTTAAATTAGCTATCCAGTCATGGCTTTCATCCATCCATGTCTTGGTTATTCCCACAATGTCATAGCCTTTGTCATTCAAAAAGAACTCTAGTTCGTCTATTTTATTTGCAAGGCTTCGAGCATTGGTTACCAGGCACTTTATATTTTTACCAACACATTTACCAATTTTGTTTACATGAAATGGGCTACTTGAAGTTTTACCAACCTCCTTAATCTTTACACTGTCTCCACCCCCTCTCCACCCCCCATAATGTTAGGCTCCCACTGTCTTTTTACCTTATCTTGTCTGCGTAAGAGAACTAAAGTTTATAGACGTCTTTGGGTAAGGATTAAGAGGTTTAGGGTTGTGGGCTTAAAGGGGAACTTCAGCCTAAACAAACATACTGTCATCAAGTTACATTAGTTATGTTAATTAGAATAGATAGGTAATATAATCTCTTACCCACCCTGTTTTAAAAGAACAGGCAAATGTTTGTAATTCATGGGGGCTGCCATCTTTGTCATGGGGGCAGAAATCTTTTTGGTTGAAAGCAGGTGACAAGGAGCAGGAGACACAGTTCCAACTGTCCTGTGTTCTGATTACCCCTCCCAGCTGCACACGCTAGGCTTCAAATGTCAAATTCAAAATGTTAAAAAAAAAATTTGCACCAAAACAGCTGAATGAGAACAACAACATCAGAAATCCCATCATGCTTTGCACAGCATCAGGGGAAAAAAGCCAAGGCAGTTTTCTTCTGTGCAGCTAAAAATGAGGCTTGTATAAGAGAAACAAAGTTCTGATGCTGTGAAACTGTTAAAGAAACACTAGGCCTTTTTTAGTGCTGCTGAGTCGAGTTTTAGTCCGGAGGTTCACTGTAAGCATTAGAGTTGAGGATAGTAGAATTAGTGAACAGGAGAAACAAAATTTGAGAACTGGGTTAAGGGCAAGGAAAACCAGAGGCAGGAGTAAAAGAATAAGGATTGTGGGAATGAGGCTGTGGCATATTAGAATTTGTGCACCAAATGAAACATTTTATGCAGGTAGCAGAAAGTCCTCCTTGCGGATATTCCCTGATGGGTTGCTAAAGCATTTAATTGTAATACAAATGCTTTGTAACTGGCTAAAATAATACATTTTTCTTCACCAAAAGAGTGCAAATGTTACCAGAATTAGAAAAAATATTATAAATTTGTTTTATGCTGCTCTTTGATGCCAATGCTGAAAGAGAATGTTTACTTTAGGATTTGAACCCTGGTCAAAAGCTTGAACTCTACATCAAAGGCTGCCTCTGGTTTATGTTTCCTAGTTGTTTTTTGTTTGTTTATTTATTTTTTGGCATTCTTGTTTACATAAATCATTCTAATAAGTAGACAAAGGACACTGTTTTCAGCTACTAATTAGAGTTGGGCCGAACGGTTCGCCGGCGAACGGGGTTCGCGCGAACTTAGGTGGTTCGCGTGCGGGTACCGCACGCGAACCTTTTGCGGAAGAAGTTCGGTTCGCCCCATAATGCACCTGAGGGTCAACTTTGACCCTCTACATCACAGTCAGCAGGCCCAGTGTAGCCAATTAGGCTACACTAGCCCCTGGAGCCCCACCCCCCCTTATATAAGGCAGGCAGCGGCGGCCATTACGGCCACTCGTGTGCCTGCATTAGTCAGAGTAGGGCGAGCTGCTGCAGACTGTCTCTCAGGGAAAGATTAGTTAGGCTTAACTTCTTCCTGGCTGCATACCTGTTCTGTTCAGTGAGCCCTCAGCCCACTGCATACCTGTACTGTGATCCTGCCACTGCATAGCTGTTCAGTGATCCTGCCACAGCATACCTGTTCTGTTCAGTGAGCCCTCAGCCCACTGCATACCTGTACTGTGATCCTGCCACTGCATACCTGTTCAGTGATCCTGCCACAGCATACCTGTTCTGTTCAGTGAGCCCTCAGCCCACTGCATACCTGTACTGTGATCCTGCCACTGCATAGCTGTTCAGTGATCCTGCCACAGCATACCTGTTCTGTTCAGTGAGCCCTCAGCCCACTGCATACCTGTACTGTGATCCTGCCACTGCATACCTGTTCAGTGATCCTGCCACAGCATACCTGTTCTGTTCAGTGAGCTCTCAGCCCACTGCATACCTGTACTGTGATCCTGCCACTGCATACCTGTTCAGTGATCCTGCCACAGCATACCTGTTCTGTTCAGTGAGCCCTCAGCCCACTGCATACCTGTACTGTGATCCTGCCACTGCATACCTGTTCAGTGATCCTGCCACAGCATACCTGTTCTGTTCAGTGAGCCCTCAGCCCACTGCATACCTGTACTGTGATCCTGCCACTGCATAGCTGTTCAGTGATCCTGCCACAGCATACCTGTTCTGTTCAGTGAGCCCTCAGCCCACTGCATACCTGTACTGTGATCCTGCCACTGCATAGCTGTTCAGTGATCCTGCCACAGCATACCTGTTCTGTTCAGTGAGCCCCCAGCCCACTGCATACCTGTACTGTGATCCTGCCACTGCATACCTGTTCAGTGATCCTGCCACAGCATACCTGTTCTGTTCAGTGAGCCCCCAGCCCACTGCATACCTGTACTGTGATCCTGCCACTGCATACCTGTTCAGTGATCCTGCCACAGCATACCTGTTCTGTTCAGTGAGCCCTCAGCCCACTGCATACCTGTACTGTGATCCTGCCACTGCATAGCTGTTCAGTGATCCTGCCACAGCATACCTGTTCTGTTCAGTGAGCCCTCAGCCCACTGCATACCTGTACTGTGATCCTGCCACTGCATACCTGTTCAGTGATCCTGCCACTGTATACCTGTTCTGTGAACCCGCCACTGTATACCTGTTCTGTTCAGTGGACCTGCCACTGTATACCTGTTTAGTGAACACGCCACTGCATACCTGTTGTGTTCAGTGAACCTGCCACTGCATACCTGTTCTGTGAACCCGCCACTGTATACCTGTTCTGTTCAGTGGACCCGCCACTGTATACCTGTTCTGTGAACCCGCCACTGTATACCTGTTCTGTTCAGTGGACCCGCCACTGTATACCTGTTCTGTGAACCCGCCACTGTATACCTGTTCTGTTCAGTGGACCTGCCACTGTATACCTGTTTAGTGAACACGCCACTGCATACCTGTTGTGTTCAGTGAACCTGCCACTGCATACCTGTTCTGTGAACCCGCCACTGTATACCTGTTCTGTTCAGTGGACCCGCCACTGTATACCTGTTCTGTTCAGTGGACCTGCCACTGTATACCTGTTTAGTGAACACGCCACTGCATACCTGTTGTGTTCAGTGAACCTGCCACTGCATACCTGTTCTGTGAACCCGCCACTGTATACCTGTTCTGTTCAGTGGACCCGCCACTGTATACCTGTTCTGTGAACCCGCCACTGTATACCTGTTCTGTTCAGTGGACCTGCCACTGTATACCTGTTTAGTGAACACGCCACTGCATACCTGTTGTGTTCAGTGAACCTGCCACTGCATACCTGTTCTGTGAACCCGCCACTGTATACCTGTTCTGTTCAGTGGACCCGCCACTGTATACCTGTTCTGTGAACCCGCCACTGTATACCTGTTCTGTTCAGTGGACCTGCCACTGTATACCTGTTTAGTGAACACGCCACTGCATACCTGTTGTGTTCAGTGAACCTGCCACTGCATACCTGTTCTGTGAACCCGCCACTGTATACCTGTTCTGTTCAGTGGACCCGCCACTGTATACCTGTTCTGTGAACCCGCCACTGTATACCTGTTCTGTTCAGTGGACCCGCCACTGTATACCTGTTCTGTGAACCCGCCACTGTATACCTGTTCTGTTCAGTGGACCTGCCACTGTATACCTGTTTAGTGAACACGCCACTGCATACCTGTTGTGTTCAGTGAACCTGCCACTGCATACCTGTTCTGTGAACCCGCCACTGTATACCTGTTCTGTTCAGTGGACCCGCCACTGTATACCTGTTCTGTTCAGTGGACCTGCCACTGTATACCTGTTTAGTGAACACGCCACTGCATACCTGTTGTGTTCAGTGAACCTGCCACTGCATACCTGTTCTGTGAACCCGCCACTGTATACCTGTTCTGTTCAGTGGACCCGCCACTGTATACCTGTTCTGTGAACCCGCCACTGTATACCTGTTCTGTTCAGTGGACCTGCCACTGTATACCTGTTTAGTGAACACGCCACTGCATACCTGTTGTGTTCAGTGAACCTGCCACTGCATACCTGTTCTGTGAACCCGCCACTGTATACCTGTTCTGTTCAGTGGACCCGCCACTGTATACCTGTTCTGTGAACCCGCCACTGTATACCTGTTCTGTTCAGTGGACCTGCCACTGTATACCTGTTTAGTGAACACGCCACTGCATACCTGTTGTGTTCAGTGAACCTGCCACTGCATACCTGTTCTGTGAACCCGCCACTGTATACCTGTTCTGTTCAGTGGACCCGCCACTGTATACCTGTTCTGTGAACCCGCCACTGTATACCTGTTCTGTTCAGTGGACCCGCCACTGTATACCTGTTCTGTGAACCCGCCACTGTATACCTGTTCTGTTCAGTGGACCTGCCACTGTATACCTGTTTAGTGAACACGCCACTGCATACCTGTTGTGTTCAGTGAACCTGCCACTGCATACCTGTTCTGTGAACCCGCCACTGTATACCTGTTCTGTTCAGTGGACCCGCCACTGTATACCTGTTCTGTTCAGTGGACCTGCCACTGTATACCTGTTTAGTGAACACGCCACTGCATACCTGTTGTGTTCAGTGAACCTGCCACTGCATACCTGTTCTGTGAACCCGCCACTGTATACCTGTTCTGTTCAGTGGACCCGCCACTGTATACCTGTTCTGTGAACCCGCCACTGTATACCTGTTCTGTTCAGTGGACCTGCCACTGTATACCTGTTTAGTGAACACGCCACTGCATACCTGTTGTGTTCAGTGAACCTGCCACTGCATACCTGTTCTGTGAACCCGCCACTGTATACCTGTTCTGTTCAGTGGACCCGCCACTGTATACCTGTTCTGTGAACCCGCCACTGTATACCTGTTCTGTTCAGTGGACCCGCCACTGTATACCTGTTCTGTGAACCCGCCACTGTATACCTGTTCTGTTCAGTGGACCTGCCACTGTATACCTGTTTAGTGAACACGCCACTGCATACCTGTTGTGTTCAGTGAACCTGCCACTGCATACCTGTTCTGTGAACCCGCCACTGTATACCTGTTCTGTTCAGTGGACCCGCCACTGTATACCTGTTCTGTTCAGTGGACCTGCCACTGTATACCTGTTTAGTGAACACGCCACTGCATACCTGTTGTGTTCAGTGAACCTGCCACTGCATACCTGTTCTGTGAACCCGCCACTGTATACCTGTTCTGTTCAGTGGACCCGCCACTGTATACCTGTTCTGTGAACCCGCCACTGTATACCTGTTCTGTTCAGTGGACCTGCCACTGTATACCTGTTTAGTGAACACGCCACTGCATACCTGTTGTGTTCAGTGAACCTGCCACTGCATACCTGTTCTGTGAACCCGCCACTGTATACCTGTTCTGTTCAGTGGACCCGCCACTGTATACCTGTTCTGTGAACCCGCCACTGTATACCTGTTCTGTTCAGTGGACCCGCCACTGTATACCTGTTCTGTGAACCCGCCACTGTATACCTGTTCTGTTCAGTGGACCTGCCACTGTATACCTGTTTAGTGAACACGCCACTGCATACCTGTTGTGTTCAGTGAACCTGCCACTGCATACCTGTTCTGTGAACCCGCCACTGTATACCTGTTCTGTTCAGTGGACCCGCCACTGTATACCTGTTCTGTTCAGTGGACCTGCCACTGTATACCTGTTCTGTTCAGTGGACCTGCCACTGTATACCTGTTTAGTGAACACGCCACTGCATACCTGTTGTGTTCAGTGAACCCGCCACTGTATACCTGTACTGTTCAGTGAACCCACCGCATCAGTGCGCATACCTGTGCAGTTAAGTGAACCCACCTACCTACGTGAGTGCACGCAGTGTGATATACCACTCCGTGCATACCCGATATGGACAAAACAGGTAGAGGAAGAGGAAGAGGTAGTGGCAGAGGCAGAGGAAGGCCACCCGGCAGGTCTGCGCGAGGTCGTGTAAATGTAATTTCGTGTGGACCTGGCCCACAGTACAGTGCTCGGAAGAAGGCACGTCCCATCACCTCCCAAGATTGTCAGGACGTGGTTGAGTATTTAGCGACACAGAACACCTCATCTTGCTCAGCCACCAGCGCTACTACTAGCACCACTTCCGCTGCATTTGACACTTCGCAAGAATTATTTAGTGGTGGTGAAATCACTGATGCACAGCCATTGTTACAGCCAGATGAATTTTCACCAGCTCATATGTCTGCGTTACGCGACAACACTATGGATGTAACGTGTAAGGAGGATGAAGGACCTACACATTTGGATTTTTCTGAGGCAAGCGAAGCTGGGCAGGATGATTACGATGATGACGATGATAGGGATCCTCTGTATGTTCCCAATAGAGGAGATGAAGAGGGGGACAGTTCAGAGGGGGAGTCAGAGAGTAGTAGGAGGATAGAAGTTGCTGAAAGAAGCTGGGGCAGCTCTTCGTCAGAAACAGCTGGTGGCAGAGTCCGGCACCATGTATCGCCAGATTCGCCACCTATGTACAGCCAGCCAACTTGCCCTTCAGCATCAGCTGCTGAGGTCCCCATAGTGCCCACATCCCAGGGTGGCTCAGCGGTGTGGAAATTTTTTAATGTGTGTGCCTCAGATCGGACCAAAGCCATCTGTTCGCTCTGCCAACAAAAATTGAGCCGTGGAAAGGCCAACACTCACGTAGGGACAAGTGCCTTACGAAGGCACCTGCAGAAAAGGCACAAACAGCAATGGGATGGCCACCTGAGCAAAAGCAGCAGCAGCACACAAAAGCAAAGTCACCCTCCTTCTCCTCTTCCTCCTTCAGGTGCATCATCTGCTTATGCCGCTCTCTCCCTTGCACCTTCACAGGCACCCTCCTCCACTCCGCCTCTGCCCTTGAGCGGTTCCTGCTCCTCTGCCCACAGCAGCAGTCAGGTGTCCGTGAAGGAAATGTTTGAGCGGAAGAAGCCACTTTTGGCCAGTCACCCCCTTGCCCGGCGTCTGACAGCTGGCGTGGCGGAACTGTTAGCTCGCCAGCTGTTACCATACCGGCTGGTGGACTCTGAGGCCTTCCGTAAATTTGTGGCCATCGGAACACCGCAGTGGAAGATGCCAGGCCGCACTTATTTTTCCAGAAAGGCCATACCCCAACTGCACCGTGAAGTTGAGAGGCAAGTGGTGTCATCTCTTGCGAAGAGCGTTGGGTCAAGGGTACACCTGACCACGGATGCCTGGTCTGCCAAGCACGGGCAGGGCCGCTACATTACCTACACAGCCCATTGGGTGAACCTGGTGGTGAACGATGGCAAGCAGAAAGCGGCGGACCAAATTGTGACACCTCCACGGCTTGCAGGCAGGCCTCCTGCCACCTCCTCTCCTCCTGCTACATGCTCTTCGCTGTCCTCCTCCTCCTCCTTGGCTGAGTGGCAGTTCTCCTCTCCAGCTACACAGCCCCAGCTCCGCAGGGCCTATGCTGCATGCCAGGTACGACGGTGTCACGCCATCTTAGACATGGCTTGTCTCAAAGCGGAGAGTCACACTGGAGCAGCTCTCCTGGCTGCTCTTAAGAAACAGGTGGATGAGTGGCTGACCCCGCACCACCTGGAGATAGGCAACGTGGTGTGCGACAACGGCAGCAATCTGCTTGCCGCTTTGCATATGGGGAAGCTGACACACATACCCTGCATGGCACATGTCATGAATCTGGTGGTTCAAAGATTTGTGGCAAAGTACCCTGGCTTAGCGGATGTCCTGAAGCAGGCCAGGAAGTTCTGTGGGCATTTGAGGCGCTCTTACACAGCCATGGCACGATTTGCAGAAATTCAGCGTAAAAACAACATGCCGGTGAGACGCCTCATTTGCGATAGCCCCACTCGCTGGAACTCGACCCTCCTCATGTTCTCCCGCCTGCTAGAACAGAAGAAAGCCGTCACCCAGTACCTCTACAACTGGAGTAGAACGAAACAGTCTGGGAAGATGGGGATGTTCTGGCCCGACAACTGGACAATGATGAAAAATGCATGCAGGCTCATGCGGCCGTTTGAGGAGGTGACCAACCTGGTGAGCCGCAGTGAGGGCACCATCAGCGACTTAATTCCCTACGCGTACTTCTTGGAGCGTGCTGTGCGTAGAGTGGCGGATGAAGCTGCGAATGAGCGTGACCAGGAACCGTTACGGCAGGAACAGGCATGGGACCAATTTTCATCAGACCCAGCTGTTTCCTCAACACCTGCGGCAGCACAGAGGGGGGAGGAGGAGGAAGAAGAGAGGTCATGTGCAGAAGATGAGTCAGACTCAGAGGATGATGAGCAAGGTGTTTCTTTGGGGGAGGAGGAGGAGGAGGAGGGGACAGTGGCAGGAGAACAACCGCAGCAGGCGTCGCAGGGGGCTTGTGCTGCGCAACCTTCCCGTGGTATTGTTCGCGGCTGGGGGGAGGAGGTTGACTTACCTGACGTCACTGAGGAAGAGCAAGAGGAGATGGAGGGTACTGGATCCGACTTTGTGCAGATGTCGTCTTTTATGCTGTCCTGCCTGTTGAGGGACCCCCGTATAAAAAACCTCAAGGGGAATGAGCTGTACTGGGTGGCCACACTACTAGACCCTCGGTACAGGCACAAAGTGGCGGACCTGTTACCAACTCACCGGAAGGTGGAAAGGATGCAGCACATGCAGAACCAGCTGTCAACTATGCTTTACAATGCCTTTAAGGGTGATGTGACGGCACAACGCCAGCAAGGTACCACTGCCACTAATCCTCCTCCCGTGTCCACGCAGTCAAAGACAGGACGCTCCAGCGATCTCATGGTGATGTCGGACATGCGGACGTTCTTTAGTCCAACGCCTCGCCGTAGCCCTTCCGGATCCACCCTCCACCAACGCCTGGAACGGCAGGTAGCCGACTACCTGGCCTTAAGTGTGGATGTAGACACTGCTGTGAACAGCGATGAGGAACCCTTGAACTACTGGGTGCGCAGGCTTGACCTGTGGCCAGAGCTGTCCCAATTTGCCATCCAACTTCTCTCCTGCCCTGCCGCAAGCGTCCTCTCAGAAAGGACCTTCAGCGCAGCTGGAGGCATTGTCACAGAGAAGAGAAGTCGCCTAAGTCACAAAAGTGTTAAGTACCTCACCTTTATAAAAATGAATGAGGCATGGATCCCGGAGGGCTGCTGCCCGCCCCAAGACTAAGTCAGTCCCCGCACATACAGCATCTCTGCCTGCACGCCGTGTGACTGGCTGCCTGGCCTGCCCCAAGAAGACTAAGTCGCTCCCAGTCCCTCCACACAGCATGTCTGCCTGCAGGCCGCTTCACTACCTTCTCCGCCACCACCAACAGGGTCCGGGACTCCAGGCGGATTGCTGAATTTTTTAGGCCGCTGCTAGCAGCGGCCGCTGTAATAATTTTTCGGGTGCGTGTACATGACTGCCTAATTTTTCTGGCTGCACTGCGGGCAGCTGCAACAACAAAAGAAAAGGCATGAACATGCGCCCATTCCCCTTCGTGATCATTACCTTGCCGTGGTGAAGGGGCTTGCGTATCACAATGGAGCAATGACCGGCGCCTAGATGAGTGTCTCGGGGGGCACACCCACGATAATAAGGTCGTTGCCTCATTGTGGTCAGACCAAATTTGATCAGCTGGACAGTCACTGTTCTGTCATTCAGCTACATCAGCCAGGTGACTGACCATATGGGCTGTAAAGCCACCAAAACCTGCACTCTCGCCATGGTGCGCACCAGTCCAGCACGGCCGTCACTACACAAACAGCTGTTTGCGGTGCGTTACACGATGAGTTTGGTGCGTCAGTGTGAAGCAGTACCTTAATTACACTTCCTGATTGATGTATACACATGCAAGATGTTTGAAAGCACTTTAGGCCTGTCATTTAACATTCAATGTGATTTCTGCCCTTAAAACGCTGCTTTGCGTCAAATCCAGATTTTTCCCGGGGACTTTTGGCATGTATCCCACTCCGCCATCCCCCCCTCCAGGTGTTAGACCCCTTGAAACATCTTTTCCATCACTTTTGTGGCCAGCATAATTAATTTTTTTTTTCAAAGTTCGCATCCCCATTGAAGTCTATTGCGGTTCGCGAACTTTAACGCGAACCGAACCTTTCGCGAAAGTTCGCGAACCCGGTTCGCGAACCGAAAATCGGAGGTTCGGCCCAACTCTACTACTAATATGTATCTACCAAATCCCTTTGAAATTAATTATCTGACTTCCGGGGTTGAGCCATTAAATAAAAGAAAACAACATTTCCTTTCCATTTAGAACATGAGTGTCAAACTCAAATACAAAGTGGGCCGAAGTTGTACACTGGGACCTCTTTGCGGGCCAACCTCAATGTCTACTGGCCACCTTCCTACCTTATAAAGTTTCCAGGTGTCTAATGGCTCCCCTCCATCCACTATACAGTTCCCTGTTGTCTAGTGGTCCTACCTCCCCTATACAGTTCGTTGGTGTCTAGAGGCCCCCACCCTCCCCTATACAGTTCCCTAGTGTTTATTTGTTATTTCCTCATATCCCCCATATGGCTTCCCTGGTGTTCTAGGGCTTCTCCTCCAATATAGCTTGCCTAGTGGTCTACAGTGGGCCAAATATAATGTAAAGTGAGGAAACCACTTGATGGCCAAAATTTAATGGCTCGGAGGGCCAGATTTAGCCTGCGGGCCGGAGTTTGACATGTATGATTTAGAATGACCTGCACTTTCCACAGACAAAGTCCATAGGCCATTGTATTGATTCTTTTTTTTTTTTTTGAGAAAGTCACCTGTCTATGGTGGCATCCACTAACCCGTTTTCCAGTTGAAATGCACAACAAAAACCTTTGGGAATATCCTCATGTACCGATGAAAATAACAGGCATTATCCAAAATTATATAATCCTGCAGTCAACATTCACTGATTGGTTGCCAGTTCTTCAAAATCAATAATGAGGAATTTCAGGGCCATATGCAAATTATTTTTCTCCAGAGTTTTCTCTTGGGTGATGTTTTCAAATTTGTCAATAAAATGCCTTTTAAACCACCAGCAAGCAAGAACATACTTAAAATATAATTTAAATTACTTTTTCATCTACGTTTTGGTATTTTTTCAATTGTGCTGAAAAGTTATTTTAACCACTTGCCGACCAAGTGGTTTCCTATTGATCTGTGCTGGGTGGGCTCTTCAGCCCCCAGCACAGATCGTATTGCAGGCAGGGCGATCAGATTTCCCCCCTTTTTTCCCCACTAGGGGGATGTCCTGCTGGGGGAGTCTGATCGCCGCCGCTCTGCTGTGCCTTGCGGGGGGACTCCTCAAAGCCCCCCTCCGCAGCACTATTCCCCCCTCCCTCTCCTTCCCTCCCTCTCCCTGGCTCTGTAGGTGGTACAAGATGGCGATACGTCCTGTACCGCCTCTGATAGGCTTCAGCCTATCAGACGGCGGTGATCCCCGGCCTATCAGAGGCTGGGGATCGCCGATCTCCTTTACGGCGCTGGTGCAGTGTAAACACCGGGGATTTCTTCCCCGCGTGTTTACATTTCACCTGCGAGCCATGATCGGAGGCTCGCAGGCAGTTCATGGAGACACCCTCGAACGAACGGCCGTTGTTTCCATGGAAACCCACAGACAACCAGTTTATGCCAATCGGCGTTAGCTGGTCATCAAGAGGTTAAATAGAAGATGAAAATGTATCTCCTAGGAGAAAACGCAAGAGAAAAAGTGAATTGCATATGGGCCTCAGTCTTGTCTCTAAATACATGTGACATGAAACAGGAAGCAAGAAACAGGAAAAGGCAGCCATTGCTCAGCTCTGTGTTTGGCCTGTTGATCTTACAAACAAAATGCATTTTTAAACGTCTTGATAATTCTTACACAGATGAATATTAATAACCAAAATTAGTAGACAGTAGCTAGCTTGTTCAAGCATTGAAATCAAGAAGTGGTAAATAGGTTGATAGCTTCCAGCTCCAGTAAAAGAGATTTGAGTACCTCTATATGAGACCACTATAAGAGAAAAATCAAAAAGAAAATCAAATTTCAATTAAAAAGTTAATATTGCTCCAAAATTTTAGTGAGAATTATGTGTCTGTTCTTAAAGAGATCCTGAGCTGTGTCTTAAAAAAGAAAACTGGACTTAACTGGGGCTTCCTCCAGCCCACCATAGCCAGCAAGGGACCCGGCATCCTCTTGGCCCCCTCCGTGGTCCAGCTTGTGGCTCCAGTAATGCACCAACTTCGGGTGAAGTCGCACGTGTTTGCCCCTGCTGTGTATCCAATGCGTCATCACTCCGGTTGCTGTAGGAGTCCTGCACATGCGCAGTTCAGTCTTTAGAAAACCACGCATGCGCAGGATTCTTACACCGACTGGCTGACACTTCGGGTACGCAGTGGGGGAGAGCACATTGACTTTACCCAAAGATGGCTCATTACTGGAGCCATCATTGCGACCGTGCTGGGGGCCAGGCGGAAGCCGTGGACCTTGCTGGCTACAGAGGGCTGGAAGAAGCCCCATGTAAGTCAAATTTCCTTTGCTAAGACACAGCTCAGGGTCCCTTTATGTACATGAAGTCCATCCTCTGTTCACTTCTTATGTCTTATGCTGGGGGACATAGCCATAAAAAACATGGGAGTTACCCCCAAATCCTTATAAATAACCCTGGAACAATAAAAGACACGCCAACTCTGCTCAAGACTGCGAAAGAGAGCTGTGTCAAAATATGCAGAGAAGCAATCATATGAAAAAAGATTTTAGGGTATTTAAATGTATTTATTTTTCACAGCAATGCTGTACAAAATGAGTGATAGGTAGTGTCAGTTCCCTTATGCTTTACCCACCCACACTGCACCTCTAAATAAAGGTGCAAAGGTTTGAATAAAAGTACTGAAATTGTTTGTTTGATTTTTAACTCTATGTGAATTTCACCTAAAGACAGTGATGTAGCCCAATCTGCTGTTTGCTCTAAAGTTCAATAAGAACATTATTATACAAAGAAAGAAGAAGTCAAGTAACTCTAGAGCAGACTGCAGGCAGAAACTTCCTCGGTGGGCCCTTAGTGTCCCAGTCCGACCCTGTATCTAAATGTACAGAATTTATCAGCATTCTATACAATATGGAAATGTGGTGTTCAGTTTTGATGTTATTATTACTTAACACTTCAAACTTGTGTCTTTGATTCATCATTCTTATTGGTTTAGTTAAAAAAGCAAGGAAGTTAGCCACCTGTCTCCATCTCCAAAAATCCATGAAGTACTCTCCTCTTTCATGGCACATACTGTAGTGTCCAAGGAGACAAGGGAGTCACCTCACACCACTTGATGTAATCGTATTTAAGAATCTACTAACCAGGTTCCAAAGTTCTTCCCCTCTTAACCATGAATAAAATATGGCATTTGGGTAATTGAAAGAAGTGGTGAAGTACTACGTACTAAACCAAACATTTGTTTTCACAATCTTCCAGATTTTAAGAGTATTAAGAAAATAGAGATCCCAGAGTTGTTGATAATCTCCAGGTTTGAGGTGCCCAAGTCAAATCCTTCAGTGGAAACCTGCACAATATTCCCTCAATCCCTATCCATTTCTTACTGTCTCCCGATTAACTCCATTCCAAAATCCTTTGCAGATGGGTAGCATACGAATACAGTTTCAAGTTAGGGAGTGCTAAACCTCCTTTCTCCTAATATAGAATCTTTCTTTACAGTCTAGCCCTTTTCCCCTGCCAGATGTACTTATTAAAAATGTATTCTATTTGTTTAAAAAAAAAAAAACAGAGATAATTTTATGGGGATAGTCTGCATAAGATATAATAACCTTGGCAATATGTTCATGTTAAGGACATTAATCTTTCCTATCCATGTTCTATGTGGAAAGGTCATTTTGGATCCACCCAGCAAGGGGAGAATTTTTTTTCAGGTACAGATCAGTAACCTTAGAACACACTTGAATGCCATTCATAACAAAAGGGACCTTAAAGAGGAACTGTAACGACAAAACGGCCCCTGGGGGGTACTCACCTCGGGTGGGGGAAGCCTCAGGATCCTAATGAGGCTTCCCACGCCGTCCTGCGTCCCTCGGGGGTCTCGCTGTAGCCCTCCGTACAGCCGTGACGCAATATTTACCTTCCTGGCTCCTGCGCAGGTGCTCTGATGCCTCTTGGCGCCGAAGTAGGCGGAAATACCCGATCGCCGTCGGGTCTGCTCTACTGCGCAGGCGCAAGTTTCCGGCGCCTGCGCAGTAGAGCGGACCCGACGGAGATCGGGTATTTCCGTCTATTTCCGTGCCGAAAGTCGCCACAGCGCCCCCGCTGGAGCCAGCAAAGGTAAATATTGAACTGACAGTCGGCACAGTCGCCGGCTGTTCGGAGGGCTGCGGCGAGACCCCCGTGGGACAGAGGACGGCGTGGGAAGCCTCATTAGGATCCGGAGGCTTCCCCCACCCGAGGTGAGTACCCCCCAGGGGAGGTTTTTGTTGTTACAGAGTCTCTTTAATATTCTTTATTTCAGATGATGGAACACTAATATTTAAAAGTTCTGACTTTTCCATATTCACCCTAAGATTGGAAATGGAACCAAACATGTCCAACTGTGAAATAATATGTGGGACAGATTGAAAAGGATCGACAATAATGAGCATCATATCATCCGTGTATGTGGCTATTTATTAAAAAAAAAACGCTTTTCTCGAAAAACTATATTTTCACATATACCCCCATGAACCAATTTTTTTCATCAAACTAAGGCAAAGTTAAGTAATACCACTAACCTTATCAGCCACTCGGGTATGTACCTGTGTTAAGGAATATTTCCATGCTTTTATTTCTACTAGATAGTAGAGGTCACTGTTGGTAGATGGGATTTGACCTGCCCATAAATACATTAAAGCAGTGGTGCTCATCTGGATTCCGGATATCTGGGTAACCTGGATATCCAACCTTTTTTCAGCTATCCGGTTCGAATTCAGATTCCGGATTTCTGTGCAAATCTGGATAGCTATCTGCAGATAGTTGGCAGCCAATCCGGATATCCGTGGATATCCGCAGAAATCCGACTATTGAGATACTGTAACTAAGGAGATGACATAATTGAGCCAATCAGAGGGCTCCCAGCAGAAGCCCTAGCAGCTAATCACAGAAGGGAACCCTGGCCAGCCCCACCTGACCTCATTGAGCCAATCAGAGGGCTCCCAGCCTAAGTTCTGGAATCCAATCACAGAAAGGAACCCTGGCCAGGGAGGGCTGCCATGATGAGAAATATCGTCCTTGCTGTTGTGAATGCTCACTGAGAGACATGTTCCAGTGCTGCTGGCCTAGCAAGTGCTGTATACAGTGATAAACCTAAAGCTGTTCAGTGATTAACCCCTTCACTATCACTACACTGTTGTTATATTGTTAATTAGGTAGCAGCTAGCTTGATTTCATTCAGTGAATGACAGTCAGAGTGTGTGCTGCAGGCCTGCTGCAGCTGCTATGTGTCTGTGTTTGTGCTGTGCACAGACCAGGCCAGCTGCTGCCTGCTGGCCAGCTAGCCTTATCTACAGTATAGGTTAGGTTAGGTTAGGAAATAGGACTACTGTGTTATTGTGTAGTTAGTACTGTAGTACTGCAGTCAGTGCTAGTAGTTGTTAGAGTAGTAGTACTACTGTGTTAGCTTACTACAGAACTGCTGTGCTGTGAGCAGTGCCAGTGTGACAGTTAGTGTGCACTAGTGTGTTCTCCTCTGCTGTCTGACTGTCACTCGGCACTTGGCACGTGGCACATTGCACTTGGCACGTGGCACTTTGCACTTGGCACTTTGCACTTGGCAAGTGGCACTTGGCACGTGGCACTTTGCACTTGGCACGTGGCACTTTGCACGTGGCACTTTGCACTTTGCATGTGGCATTTTGCACGTGGCACTTTGCACGTTGCACTTTGCACATAGCATTTGGCACGTGGCATGTGGGACAAGAGCGGGCAGCACATAGGAAGGGTCGATTGGTGAGGTCCTAGTACCACGTACAGTGGGAAGCGTTAGAAGCGGAAGAGGGTCCTAAGTGGATTAGGACCCTCTTGAAGTAAGTGCCCACCCTGTATACTCTGTACTGCTTTTATCCAGAAAATAAAGGAATTGATATTATCCACTAAAAACATCCCTGTTCATTTGTTTGCACCTTGAGTGCATACAGGTGGTGGAGTGGAGAAACATCATATACAGAAGAGTACATCTGCGCTGTGAAACTATACTTTTAGGCCTGACATCTATGCCAGAATCTTCCTCTTCCTGGATTTCAGCTCCGCCTTTAATACTATCTGCCCAAACATCCTGTATGACAACCTACTGCAACTTGGAGTCGATCACACTCTCTGCGGGTGGCTCTGCAGGTGGATCAAGGATTTCCTCACCAACAGGAAGCAACTAGTAAGACTCGGCAGCTGCTCCTCCCAGGAGAGAACAACTAATACTGGTGCTCCCCAAGGGTGTGTACTGTCCCCGATCCTGTTTTCCCTGTATACGAACTGCTGTGTCTCAACCCCAGATTGCGTCAAGGTCGTTAAATTTGCAGATGACACCACTATCCTTAGCCTGATCAGTGGAGAGGATGAATGCGTCTACCGTAGCGAGATTGAGCGTATCTGCAATTGGTGTAAGAGCAACAAGCTTGTCCTAAATGCTGCAAAGACTGTTGTGGACTTCAGGAAGCGCCCTCCCCCTCTCAACCCAGTCATTCTTGAAGGCACTGAAGTTGCCAGAGTATCTAGCGTTCGGTTCTTGGGCACAACGATAACCAATGATTTAAGATGGGGAGAAAACACTGCTAAATGCCAAAAGAAAGCCCAGCAAAGGCTGTTCTTCCTGAGACAACTGAAGACGTTTAGTATGCCCCAGGAGCTAATGACAAGTTTCTACACGGCTACCATCGAATCTATCCTTTGCTCCTCAATCATCATATGGTATGCAGGTACCACTGCTAGCAACAAGTAAAAACTACAAAGAGTAATCAATGCTGCAGAAAGAATCATCGGGACTTCCCTGCCACCACTGGACCTCCTTCACGCATCCGGGCTAAGCAACAGGGCAAACAGGATTGCACAAGACCCCCTCAACCCCGTCAGTCGCTTCTTCAACCACATGCGCTCAGGCCGCCATTACAGAACTATTCCAACTAAAACTTCCAGGCACAGGAACTCCTTTTTCTCCCTAGCTGTGCTCCTTCTTAATTAGTGCCTCCCCACTCAGCATGTCCTCCGAGCATGGCCTCACGGTCACCTCGCACTATTGCTAAATACTATATAGGCCCCTATATCTGCACGTTTGTTTTTATACTTGTCCGTATTTTTTGTATTTTTGCACTATGACTGTTTTTCTCCACTTTATGTAATTTGCTATGTCCAATGCCAATGTGTGCCAAAAATAATTCTGGGTGCGGCATCCGTCACACTTAGTAAAAAGTATAAATCTGATTCTGATTCTGATAGCAACTTGCTGTTGTAGTGTGAATGATAAAATGAAAGTCTATGGACTTTCATGTTCCCTTTTAAAACGCACACTATGTGCAGTGAGTCAAAACTCACTGCAACTCACATTGGGCTTGATTCACTATTGTGTAATAACTGTCATCACAGCAGTTATCACGCGAGTCACCGCACTCAAACTTTTGCGTAATAAATGAAGGTTTGCGCGTGATCTCGGATGCTTTTCACGTGAAAAGCATCCATAATCGCACGCAAACCTTTGCTTATCATGTGAAGTAAGGCCGTTTGCGTGCGGCAGCTCGCGTGATAACTGCTGTGATAGCAGTTATCACACAATAGTGAATGAAGCCCATAGTGTGAATGAGCCCTAAGTGAACATATGGAGAAATGTATTAAAATAGTATTTTAAAAACTGTTAAAAACATTTAACCGCTTCCTGACCAGCAGTCTCTGGCCCCTTAAGGACCAGAGACCTTTTGGTCTGAAAATGGAGCTTACCCCCTTCCCTCATCTGGCGCTCCCCCTTCCTCCCTCCCCCTGCAGATATTAGTGGCGGGCGGTGACGGCGGCAGAACTCACTTCCTATTCCCGGCTCGGAGATCTGTGCGCCCATGCTCTTGTGGCGTCACTAGTCCAGAGTAGCGGCGCACAGATCTCTGCGCCGGGAATAGAAAGTGTTCTGCCACTGCCCGCCACTAATATCTGGAGAGGGGAACGAGGAAGGGGGAGCCCCAGGTGAGTGAAGGGGGGAGACGTCCCCCCTTCCCCACCGATGTGCCCACCGCTCCCTCTTCTCTGCGCTGAGTCAGATGGGGGGCTACCTCACGGCTGGGCGCCCTTAGGGACCCAGCGCCCGGGGGCATATGTCCTACCCTGCCCCCCCCCCCCCAAGCTACTCCCCAGGTGAAGGGGGTGGTTAAGGTTAGTCATTGGTAGAGGGAGGGCGCAGTGTGAGAATAGGTTTATGTTTGGCTTTAGTAAAATATTAGTATTTTTCACTAATATTTTATTATAATCATTTGCACTCTGAGTAGAATATTGGTAAATTTATCGATATTCTACTATCAGCTTTTCTGGGCACCCACATTTCCAGGCGCCCTTTTTAATTTGTGTGCGCGGCAAGAATCCTGTGGCCCATGACCCAGCTCTGTACATATTAAACATTGAAAAGTGTTGTGGAGTTGTGGTATTTAAGTAGAATACCAATTTACATTTTTAAAAGAGGCTTTGTGATTCTTAGCTTTGTCTCTGCATAAAAAAATTAAAATGTTATAGTCTTTTATTTACATTCTATTACTTAACTTTGTATCATTTTTACTTTTTTTTATTTATATGCATACAAAAAAACTTCAAAAACTGTTCAAGAAAAAATGTTTTCATTCATCCATTTAAGCTGTTACTTAGAGGTACTAGTTTGAAGTGAACCTCCTGACTAAAAATCTGCTCAGCAGCACTGAAAAGGCTTGGTGTTTTTTTAACAGTTTCACAGCATCAGAACTTTGTTTTTCTTTACCAAGCCTCCTTTTTTAGCTGCACAGAAGCTAAGCTCCGCCCCATAAAAAAAACTGCCCGGACATTTTTCCCCTGATGCTGTGCAAAGCATGATGGGATTTCTGATTTTGTTGTTCTCGTTGCCTAGCACGCGCAGCTGGGAAGGGTGATCAGGACACAGGACAGTTGGAACTGTGTCTCATGCTCCCTGTCACCTCCCTTCAACCAAAAAGATGTCTGCTTCCATGAAATCCCAAATATTTGCCTGTTCTTTTAAAACAAAGTGGGCAAGAGATTATATTACCTATCTATTTTAATTAACATTACTAATGTAACTTAACCTTCCTGGCGGTAACCCCGAACGTAGTTCGGGGTAAGCCGCGCAGGAGGTTTTCTCAGGCCCTGCTGGGCCGATTTGAATAATTTTTTTTTTGCTGAATGCAGCTAGCACTTTGCTAGCTGCGTCAGCACTTCGATCGCCGCCGCCCCGCGCTCGATCGCCGCTATCCGCGTCGCAACACAGCCCCCCCCCTAGACCCCTGCGCTGCCTGGCCTATCAGCGCCAGGCAGCGGCAAGGGGTGGATCGGGACTGCCTTAGACGTCATGACGTCCATGATGTCGGTGACGTCATCCCGCCCCGTCGCCATGGCGACGGGGGAAGCCCTCCAGGAAACCCCGTTCTTTGAACGGGATTTCCTGATCGCCTATCGCCGGAGGCGATCGGCGGGGCTGGGGGGATGCCGCTGAGCAGCGGCTATCATGTAGCGAGCCCTCGGCTCGCTACATGATATAAAAAAAAAAAACGGCTGCGCTGCCCCCTGGTGGTTTTTAATATACCGCCAGGAGGGTTAATGACAGTATGTTTGCTTAGGCTGAAGTTCCTCTTTAATACGTTGATTCCGGGACAGATGGTCATTGGAGGATGCAATTAATCCTAAAAAAGAACTTGGATGTGAAACAATATGTTTTTCCCCGATAAAAGCCTTAGACAACTTAAACAAACTTGAAATGCCCTAAAAAAAAAACCTAAAATGATGGTTAAATATTGCAGCCATGGCCTAGATTGTATCAAACCATGGTGCAGGATGCTAAGATATTAACCACTTCGCATCCAGACCTTGTTTTCCCCTTATTGACCAGAGCAGTTTTGACACTTTAGCAGTGTCCCTTTTTAATCAGCAATAACTTCATCTGTACTCGTGCCACTTAAATTATCTATATATCATTTTTTTTCAAGACAAACTAAGCTTTCATTGGGGGTATTTGGTACGAAGTAAAATGTTCCTCTCTATGCATTTTAATGGGAAAAATTGGGAACATTTAAAAAAAAAAAATGCATTGTTCCTCAATTTTGACCAATTCCTGTTTGGAAATAAAAAGTGTGATTGACATACAAACTGTGCCGCCAGTTAAAGTCGCCCCATTATAAATATCCAGATGTGTCCCCAGTATCACTGCCTCCCCCAGTATAGTCAGATGTGTCCCCAATATCAGCCCCCCCTAGCATAGCCACATGTGTCC
This sequence comes from Hyperolius riggenbachi, assembly GCF_040937935.1. NCBI lineage: Eukaryota > Metazoa > Chordata > Amphibia > Anura > Hyperoliidae > Hyperolius > Hyperolius riggenbachi. The sequence goes on along the minus strand of NC_090650.1, from coordinate 100,273,133 downwards.
CCTGCGTTTGACAGCCCCAGAATAGATTGAGAGACGCACCCCCAGGAATAGTGCCCCTCTTTATAGCCATATGTGTCCCCGGATCAGGATTAACCCCAATATGGCCAGATGTACCCCCAGGATTAGTGCTGCCCCCCCCCCCCCCCATTATAGCCAAATGTGCCCCAGTATATGATTACTGCCCCCCCCCCAGTTGCCCAGATGCACCAAATTAGTAAATCCCCCCTCCCCTTAGTCAATTAGATGCCCCCCAACAAATATGTAACCCCCCTTTTATTTATCCTACCCCCACCCCCCCAGGATTGATAGCCAGATGCCCCCCCCCCCCCATGAGGCAGCCCAGTCCGTGCAGAAATCCTAAAAAAAAATCCAACAGCAAGCAGCCTCACTCACCTACCTCGTTCCTGCGACTGTCCTGAAGCCCGATCCTCTGTTCTCCGCTCTGCAGTCAGCCGCATATTGCCGGTAACCCGGGTCCCGGCTTGATGACGTTATCAAGCCGGGACCCGGGTTACCGGCAATATGCGTCTGAATGCAGAGCGGTGATCGGAGGATCAGGCTTCAGGATCGTCGCAGGAACGAGGTAGGTGAGTGAGGCTGCTTGCTGGATGATTTTTTTTACTATTTGTGCGCCGAGGGGGACAGATGAAGGATCGCTGCAGTTCACTACTGCAGCGATCATTCATGGGAGGGGGGTGGACTATTTGGCCAAAAGGGAACATGTTCCCTTCCACCAATTAGTATTGCAGCCGACAGTGCCTGAGGGTGCGCTCTGAAGCGCACCTGACCGTGCACAGCAGGGCTGCAGCCAGGTCAGTATATCTACGTCGCTGTAGCTTGGAGGGTGCCACAGCTGACGTAGATATACTGTAGTGGTGGGGAAAGTGGTTAAGGATCCAGCAGTTATGCAATTTGTGTCCAAACACCTACTAAATAAAAACTTTTTTTTTAATTGCCCTAAGTCAGGTTTCCTAAGTCACTTATGTTTTCCAAACAGCGACGCCTTCCGATGAATGAGCATTTCCCGATCCATCTTCCTACCTTCCGGAACATGTGATGCCACGCAACTGCACATGACAGGCATGAACGGGAGGTCAAGCGATTGCAGCAAGTTTCACAGGAGTCGGCAGGGATCTTAACGATCCAATCTGACATGACAGTATTAATTGCCACACATCACAAAATGTTGTTCATTTAATCGCACATGAACCCACGTCACAAGATTGCAGGAATCAATGCTCACTGCACACAAAATCACTGGTCATCAGACAAATCGTGCAAAAAGTTACAACATGGGTATGAGCCTTAAAGGAAAGAAAAAGTAAAATAGCTACTTACCTGGGGCATCCTCCAGCCATAGCCGTCCTGTTCCCTTGCCGTCCTGTGGCTCCCAGTCCCCTCCAGTGCAGATTCTGACCTCGCAAGGTCGGCATCTACTGCGCCTGTGCAAGAGCCTCTGATGTCATCGGGAAGGTTCTGCGCAGAACTACTGCGTCTGCACAGTACACTCCAGATGATGTCAGCGCAACCGTGAGAGGCTCCCATGAGAGGAGGGAGTGGTTGCATCCGGAGCTGTGGTGGGGGCACAGGATGGCTGCTAGGGGCTGGAGGAAGCCCCGGCCCCCAGGTAAGTAGCTCTGTTTTTTCTTCCCGGACATTTCCTTTAAGAGAACCTCAGTAAATCTGAGCCAAAGTGTAATTTAGTAAGCAAACACTAGTTGCTAAATATGTCTGTCTAGTTATTTCTAGGGCTACATTCACCAGTAAGCTAGAAGCTGTGCACTAGAGCATATGATTCCCTATTAAAGATTATATTAGTGGATATTAAATATGCTATATAATATTATATTCTTGTAGTACTAGATGGAGCATAGTACTGTAATTTCATGTTGAGCCTTCTTCATTATTTAAGGAATGTATTTCTTCTAGAGGATTTGCACTTTCATTCTTGTGACCTTCAACTTTACTGCAAGTCAAATACATTTGGTGGTGCTTGAAGTGTAAATAATATTATGTAACAAAAGAAGCAGGCCCTCCCTTTTAGTGCCTGCACCTAATGGCTGCTTCTCTAAATGACCTGGTATTTGTATGGCTTTTTAGTGAGTGGTGATGGTGGACCCAAGACTGAATCAACAGACCATATAGCTAGGACATTGAAGGAATATGAGACATTTTCTGATTATCATTTTATTTAACTTGGACAGGTTCCAAGGCTATACATTAAAGGTAACTAAAAAAAAGCCAATTAGCATGCCAGGGCTGCTCTACAACTGTTTTCATTTGAAAAGGATCAAAGATTTTTTTCTCCCTTAGCCATTCTGTTCATTAACAATAGAATACCAAGTTTTACAACCAGGCCTGGTGTTTAGCCTCCATTCGAATTAATCACAGGGAAAGTTAAAAAGATAAAACATATAAAGCACATCACAAAATGTAGCATAGAAATTTCATACATGTTTCTGCAATTTATAATTACAAAGGTGTGTTGAAAACAGCAATTTTACTTAGATGGAATGTGTAAGGAATTTGGGTTTGCTTGTTTTTCATTTCCATTTTTTGTAACTTTGAGTTTTTTATTTTCATTAAGAGACTATTTGAAAGATTGATATTTAATATTTAACAATAGCAAAAACACAATGCAATACCTCGCCATACCCTTATTCTTCCTGTGTTGCTTGAGAAGGCATTGCTGAATAGTTTGTGTGCTATTCTGTACTCTGCCATAGTAAGGAGAGAGGTTGGAAGGTGTAAAGAGTAGATGGGAGGTAGCCCCTAAAGAGGAACTCCAGTGAACATTTTACTGTTGGCAGGTGATGTAGCTGCTGCGTGGTTTTTGGCAGTTGGAAACAGCTGTAACAGCTATTTTCCACAATGCAACAAGGTTCACAGACAGGAAACTGCCAAAACAAAGTACAAACTTTTCTTGTGGGAGGGGTTTGTTGTGGGAGGGGTTTCACCTCAATATCAGTCATACAGCGCCCCCTGCTGGTCTGTTTGTGAAAGGGAATAGATTTCTCATGTAAAGGGGGGTATCAGCTACTGATTGGGATAAAGTTCAATTTTTGGTCGGAGTTTCTCTTTAAGTACTAGGAGTGCAGCAGTTAGTACAGTATATAGAAATAAAGTGCCATGTTGCCTTTGAGGGGACCTACCACTTGCTAAAGGTAGTGGATATACATAAAGCATTCAAAGGTAATATCTGCTATTTTATATGCATGCATATTAAAAGATCATATATGTCACTGACGATAGTTAATCAAAACTACAAATTAACTTGTAACATTTTGCAATATTATTATTATTATTATTTATATAGCGCCGACATATTACGCAGCGCTGCACAGTGTATATATATATATATATATATATATATATATCTTGTCACTAACTGTCCCTCAAAGGAGCTCACAATCTAATCCCTACCATTGCCATATGTCTATATTATGTAGTGTAAGTACTGTAGTCTAGGGCTAATTTTAGAGGGAGCCAATTAACTTATCCGTATGTTTTTGGAATGTGGGAGGAAACCGGAGTGCCCGGAGGAAACCCACGCAGACACGGAGAGAACATACAAACTCTTTGCAGATAGTGCCCTGGCTGGGATTCGAACCAGGGACCCAGCGCTGCAAGGCAAGAAAGCTAACCACTACGCCACCGTGCTGCCCAATATCAGCCTAAGTGACTGTCTGAAGACAGTACTCATCAATAGACTTAATTAACTTGATTTTGCTTGTAGAGGTCAATAGATCTAATAGTTTTAACCACTTACTGCACCTTGTGCAGTATATCTATGCCCTGGGAAACTTCATCTGAAATTCCAGGGATGTAGATATTCGTCTACTACCGCCACACATTCCCACTCACTCCCGTGCTAGCTTCTGCGCGCATTCTTGCTCGCGAGCATGTTCTTGCTGCTGATTGTTAGAGATTAGATGAATAAATGGGAACTCAGTTCCCATTCATCAATCTAAGTCCCCATGTCAATGATTGCCGGCATCAATGAGATGCCTGTGGTCATTGTAATACTGAAAGTAACACGTCCACGCATTACTTCCTGTTAGCGTACTAATAGTACACACGGGACTATAATGCAGGAGGAATTTTTGAGGGCCAAATAGCAAAATTATACCTATCTATTTTTTTTATAAAATATGTACACATACATGTAAAATTAACCCCTTACCTCCCACACTGTCCCATAGTTACCTAAATACAACTTTTGCATTAAAAAAAAAAAGCAAACAAAGAAATGACAATTAAAAAAATACATAAATAGTTACCTTAGGGACTGCATTTTTTAATATGTATGTCAAGAGGGTATATTAATGTTATTTTTAAATTATGGGCTTGTAACTAGTGATGGTCTGATGGACACAAAACTGAAAAAAATGCACCTTTATTTCCAAATAAAATATTGGCACCATACATTGTACTAGGGAAATATTTAAAATGTTGCAATAACCAGGGCAGATGGGCAAATAAAATGTGTTTATCCACAGTAGAACATTTTATTTAAAAACTATAATGGCTGAAATCTGAGAAATAATTGTTTTTTTTTTTCCTTTTTTTCTTATTATTCCCTTTAAAATACATTTATAATAAAATAATTCTTAGCATAATGTACCACCAGAAAGCCTAATTGCTGGTTATTATCACTAAATTGTATTGGCAGGTATATCACCCTCAGCTCCCAATGGCCTATTCCACATCCAACATCCCAGTGCAGTAATAGCATTTTTTCAAAATAACAATTACATTTTCATCATAAATAACATTAACAATGTTTTGCTCCAATTTGTGCATGTAAACCTGCGCCATCATGTGAAGAACCAAGTCACTGCATCTCTGGCACACAGTGTTGGGACAAGGGTCCATCTAAACACTGAAAACTGGTCTAAAAAGCATGGTCAGGGCACAAATATTACCTATGCCACACACTGGGTAAATCTGCTGACCACTGAAGCAAGCCTCCACTGCGTGGCTCTGCATTGGAGTTGGTGACACCCCCACCACGAATGGCAGGCAAGCCTGCTGCCGGCATGCCACCACTGAACACCAATGGCAACTGGCAAGCCTCCACTGCATGGCTCTGCATTGGAGTTGGTGGCACCACCACCACGAATGGCAGGCCTGCTGTAATTTGTTTTTGTTGTAATTTTTTTTTTACAAAAATAGTTTTTAAACTTAACCTCCTTGCCGGTTATCCCGAGCTCAGCGCGGGGTAACCTGCGCAGGAGGATTTCTCAGGCCCCGCTGGGCCGTTTTGCATAATTTTTTTTCCTACACGCAGCTAGCACTTTGCTAGCTGTGTGTGGTACGCGATCGCCGCCGCTACCCGCCGATTCGCCGCTACCCACCGAGCCGCCCCCCGACCCCTGCGCAGCCTGGCCAATCAGTGCCAGGCAGCGCTGAGGGGTGGGTCGGGATTCCCTCTGACGTCCCGACGTCCATGACGTCGGTGACGTTATCCCGCCCAGTCGCCATGGCAACCGGGGAAGCCCTGCAGGAAATCCCGTTCTGAACGAGATTTCCTGCTTACTCTGATCGCCTCCGGCGATCGGAGTGGGTGGGGGAATGCCGCCGCTCAGCGGCTATCATGTAGCGAGCCCTGGGCTCGCTACATGAGTTGAAAAAAAAAGTGCTGCGCTGCCTCCTTGCCGGCGGGAATTGGACCGGCAAGGAGGTTAAATAACATTGAAATTTAGTTTTGTTTTTTCTTTTTAATAAACTTGTATTTTGTGTTGTCTTTGTTAATTTTTATATAAAAAGACTTTCAAAATAATTTTTTACAAATAAATTTGACACATGTGCTTTAACAAAATAGGTTATAGACTGAGCCAGTCTGGTGTCTGCTTCAGTTGAGAGCACATGCAGCACTACACACGCACACTTAAGAGACTTACAGACCTGTTAGTGCTCAATCTCGGTAAACGTGGCGTTTAGTCTGTCACTGGGAAGCAGGCATAACCCTTGAATTAACACCCTGGACATTTAAAAGCAGCTCTTTATTCCTCCAATGTAGGAATGTACTGTGATTTCTGCCCTTTATGGATTAAAACCTGACTGTGCGTCAACTCTGTAATTTTTGGTAAGACTTTTCTAAAAACCTTTCTAGAAGTTCACGTTCGCGAGCAGAAAATTTGATGTTCGCGACATCTCTATCTAACATCAGGACCAAAAAACAACCAAGGATTTTCTTGTCAGCTACACCTGTTGATTCCAACTTGTAAACATGAATTACTCATTTTTAAGTTTCAAATTTCTTTGATGAGTGGCGCAACAGCGTCACTGCAGCATTGAACTTTAACAGAGCTGTCTCTGAGTCTCAATGAAATTACAAAGCCTTGCAGGAGCAGGATACTGGCTTTGCCTATAAGGTGATCATAACAAAAAATAGTTGATGTTCTACACCTCTCTCTCTCAGTATATTGTGTAGTGTACATATTGTAGTCTATGGTCTATTTAGGTGGAAGCCAATTAACTTATCTGTATGTTTTCGGGATGTGGGAGGGATCTGGAGTGCCCAGAGGAAACCTGTGCAGACACAGGGAGAACATTCAAACTCTGTGCAGATAGTGCCCTGGCTGTGATTGAACCCGAGGACCCAGCGCTGCAAGGCGAGATCACTAACTACAATGCCACAGTGTATATGTATATATGTATATATGGTGGCGTAGTGGTTAGCTCTCTCGCCTTGCAGCGCTGGGTCCCTGGTTCGAATCCCAGCCAGGGCACTATCTGCAAAGAGTTTGTATGTTCTCTCTGTGTCTGTGTGGGTTTCCTCCGGGCACTCCGGTTTCCTCCCACATTCCAAAAACATACTGATAAGTTAATTGGCTCCCCCTAAAAAAAAATTGGCCCTAGACTACAGTACTTACACTACATAATATAGACATATGACAATGGCAGGGATTAGATTGTGAGCTCCTTTGAGGGACAGTTAGTGACAATATATATACACTGTACAGCACTGCGTAATATGTCGGCGCTACATAAATACTAAATAATAATAATAATAATATTTATATATAATTAAGCTCTGCTATATGGAACAATAATATAGCCAGATTCCTGGTGTTAAGAGGTTGCTGGTGAAACTATTTTACCAGGATTAGCAATGTTTAGCTGCTGAGATGTTTGTTTGCTTGTTTGTTTGCTTTAATCATATTTATCCCTTAAACAAAAAAAAACTCTGACATGTTTAAAGATATGACTACTTAAAAGATAGCTACACACACACACACACTCTCACACTCACACACACATACACACACTCTCACACACACACTCACACTCACACTCACACACTCACACTCACACACTCACACACTTACACACTCACACACTCACACACACATACACACACTCTCACACACTCACACACACATACACACACTCTCACACACACACTCACACTCACACACTCACACACTTACACACTCACACTCACACACTCTCTCACACACACACACACACACACACACACACACACACACACACACACACACACACACACACACATACTCACACACACATACACACACTCTCACACACACACTCACACTCACACACTCACACACTTACACACTCACACACTCTCACACACACACACACACACTCACACACACACACACACTCACACACACACACACACACTCTCACACACACACACACTCACACACACACACACTCACAAAGAGAGAGAGAGAGAGAATCACATTAAATGCCATTTAAATGATGCTATTCAACACAGATGCATTCACCTTTTAAAGAGACACTGAAACGGGAAAAAAAATGATATAATGAATTGTATGTGTAGCATGGATAATTACTAGATTAGTAGCAAAGAAATTATTCTCATATTTTTATTTTCAGTCATATAGTTTTTTTGTATAACATTGCATCATGTTTTAATATTTGCAGTTTACACACTACTACTTACATTCTAAATGATTTCACAGAGAAGGCTAGTGAACCTTTGAACTGTTCTCTGCAGGAAAAAAACAATACAGTGCCAGATACTTGAGATAACAAGCTTAAGAAGACAGAGATCTCTGTGATTTTGAAAGTCGTGGAGCTGAATGGCTCTTTTGCATAGATGACAACTGGAGTTTCTTAACTCTTCCTGTACTGGAAACAATATTAGACTTATGTCTCTGCTCCTAATGGGTTTTTTTTTAGCTCTACTACACATACAAATCATTATATCATACATTTTTTTGCTTCAGTGTCTCTTTAAATGATGCAAATATAGTTCTTTACTATCAGAGTTATATTGTAGACCTGTATGTGTAACCTTTTGTTAGACCAAGTATAATAAAATATTAAAAACCTTTTTACATTATTCAATTCCTTCAATTGCTCACATGTTTTCATTTATTTTTATTTTCAAACAATATAAAAGAACACAATCTACACTAATGAAAAATATAGCAATTATTTAAAGAGGTCAAGCACTGGAGAGAAAATATTTTTTTTTAAATTATTTTAAGCCAAGACAATTGTATCTTCTATGAATGAATGTTTAATTTTCAGCACCACCTCCTGCTTTAACTGGCAAGTGGCAAGTAAAACAAAAAAACTTACTTTTTTTACTGCTGTGTAGTGTGTAATAAAGATAAGTTAGGTCCATAGTCAACAAAAGGGTTGAATTATTAAGCTAGATCATATGGATGGCACTGTAGGGCCCCAATGCAGTACAGGCAACAGCTGAGAAATGCAGTCTGTCTATTTGGAAGGGGGAGAAGGGATAAGGGCATGACACATAATAGAGTATCTTTCAGAGGCAGGGTAAGGAGGGGAACAATGAACTCTGCTTCTGCTGGTCACTTAAACATCTTGCTAAAGGTGACCTCAACAGAACTCAGAGGACACTTGTACTAAAGCTAGATTCTTAGCTGAGACATCCCTGTTAAGAAAATTATCCATGAACACTCTGGTTTGTGCACCGACCTTAAAATGAACCTGAGACGAGAAGCTTTCCATACTTACCTGGGGCTTCCTTAAGCCCTGTTAAATTTTACCAGAGATGGTAATATAGAAAGATTTGATACTTCCCCCGGGCTTCCTCCAGCCCCATAAGCATGTCTGAGTCCCTCACCGTCCTCACATGGTCTGCCATTCAGCTGCAATGAGTCCTGGTAACTGGGTTAGTCATGTCAATCTGTGTGTGCAGAAGATCCCAACTGATGCAACTGAACCAGTTACCGGGGCTGATTGCGGCTGAACGGCAGACCATGTGAGGACGGTGAGGGACTCAGACATGCTTATGGGGCTGGAGGAAGCTCGGGGTAAGTATCAAATCTTTCTATATTACCATCTCTGGTTTACTTTAAGGCTGCTCGTCCCTTGCCGTCTCCCTGGGTGACTCCTGTCACCCGCAATTGTCCCCGAAAGCCTGACCGAGTTGTGCTCCATCGCGCATGCATGGTCAGGCACGCTCCTCTGCTGTGCTCCCGTCCCTAAGAGTGATCTGTGCCTGTGCAGTACTTCTGTGCAGGTGCCCATCGCACCTAGTGATGGGAGCGCAGCGCGAGAGCGTACCTGGCCGGGCCTCACATGCACAACGGAGCGCATCTCTGCCAGGCTTTTGGGGACAATTGCGGGTGACTGGAGTCACCCAAGGAGATGGTGAGGGACGAGCAGCCTTAATGCAACTTAAAGGAATCGTCCGGCAAAAAAAAAAATCAGCATTACTCACCTGGGGCTCCAGCCCCTTGAAGCTGATTGTCCGACGCTGGCTGCTCCGCTCTCCACTGCCGTCCCGGGATTCCCACACGGTGCAGAGGATGACCTCGAGGTCGTCCTTACTGCACCTGCTTGAAATGCCACTGTCAATCATGGCCATGTTGTCTGCGGCGCACTGCACAGGCGCAGTAGTTCTGGCCATGATTGACAGCGATTGACATGATTCTGGCCACGTGGCCATGATTGACAGCGGCGCATCACGCAGGCGCAGTAAGGATGACCTCGAGGTTGTCCTCTGCACCGTGTGGGCAGAGAGCGGAGCGGCCAGCGTGGGACAGTCGGCTGCAAGGGGCTGGAGAAAGCCCCAGGTGAGTATCGCTGATTTTTTTTTTTTGCCTGACCATTCCTTTCAGGAAGCCCTAGGTAACTATTGTACCAGAGACACTGCTTGTCTCTGGTTCACTTTACGTAGCAAAGTTATACTTTTAAAGTTATATTGATGGGCACACTACAATAATAAAACAAAATACAATCCAAAAAAGTAAGTGGATTTAAAGACAGAGGTGGATTTAAAGACAGATTAAACAATTATGTCTAATATTTCATATTTTTCTAAGTTAAAAAGTATTTAGAATTATAGTAAAATGACTAGGGACCTTAGCCCGTTCAATAATGGGCTCTAGGTCTGTCTCCGCCGCCACCTGCGCGCGCCCCTACCAAGTGCACGCCCACGCGGCCAGCGGGCTGGCCTCCTGGCTGTCTTGTTCCTGTCCCAACAACGGCTGTCCCTGCGGCACATGCGCAGTAGCACAAACGCAGGGACACACACGCACATGGACATAGTGAAACAGGGATTTTATTACGTAGGATTTTATACTCCCCAAGTAGCAATACACTAAATTTTCAGCAAGCACAAAATACTTATGTAAAAGCAGACATTTTAATATATTGTCTAAATACTGTATGTTCAAAATGTAATGGAAACTTCCAAATTCACTAAGGCTTCAACACATGCGGTAATAGTTTAGTAATTTTCCAAAAAATGTTGCTTCAATTTACTAAGACATGCTTGACAAAATGTAGAAGTCTTATTTAACTGTGGAGTAGGTCTCTGCAGCAAGTTGTGATTCTTCTGTTACAAGTGGCCTGCATGAGTCGTTCCTGCTTCAGCCTTATGACAGCTCATTAGAGTAAAAAGCTTCTTGCATTCCTATTGATGTGCATGCATGCCACTAGACGGTTCTCTTCTGTGCATCAGTCTATAGATCTGAAGGGATACATAAAAGCCCCTTTGACTGTCTCCTTCTCCTGCTTTTGTGTTTATTTTTCTTCCTGAGTTTGTGCCCAGCAGTGCATCGGATCAAATGGGGTAAGTAGCAGGACTGTTTGGCTCTTCCTATTGGCTGTCTTCTTTAGTCTGTCAATTTTACCATATGCTGTGTGCTAGTCACCGACAGATCCAGGCTGGTCTTAAAATACTGAACATTTTAATTGTTTTACCAAATGCTCTAACCTTTGTGAAATGAAACGTATTAAGGTATTTACAGCACAAGTGGGTAACTGACCTCGCTAGTCAATAATTTTATTTTTCAATGCGGTAACAGCCTTAGTGAATTACTATTTAGCAAAATGTTTGGTAAAATTATCTTTTTTCTGTAATACTACTGAATGTCGTAATACTTAGTGAATTGAAGCTATTGAATCCAAATTAGTAAGTTATATTAATGGAAATGAGTGATTGTGTTAAAGCGGATCCGAGATGAAAAACTAACTCTAACAAGTAACTTGTCTATATATCTTATGTACAGTTTAGATGATTTAAACAGCAAATCTGTCTGCATACTGATTTAATAGAATATGATTATTTTTTCCTGTGATACAAGAAGACAGCAGCCATGTTGTTTGTAAACATAACACAGAGGCAGGCTTATCTGCACCATCAGCACTCACACTGAAAAAAACCTAATCCCCCCTCCTCCTCCCTCCTCCCCTCTGCCTCTGAAAATCTGGCTAGTAATACCTCCCCCTTCTCCTGCCCAGACTGAGCTCCCATGAGCCCTTGCTACTGCCAAGGCTCTCTGAAAACTGTGGGTGGGGCTTATTTTGTTTATAGGGAATTTGAGTATTAAAACCAAAACAAAAAAAGTATTGGACTTGAGGAATGCCCTATAAACAATAGGAAAGGAACACAATTATGCAATGAGTAAAAGTTAATCTCGGATCTACTTTAAGGGTTTGAAAGTAGTGTAATATACATCATGTAAAATAATATTGACAAAAGGGAAATACATTTTTTCTTTCCATCTCTGGGTAAGTTCGCATTGAAGTTCATTGCACTCTACAACTTCCTGTGAGTTAACGAACGGGCCTGTATACATATATACAGTGAGGGAGCAATGCGGTTGAGAATAGTTAAACAACTGCAACTTGCAGTACTTGCTTTATGACAGGGGTGTCGAACTCAATTACAAAGTGGGCTGAAACTTAACACTGGTACTAAGTCCCAGGCAAACCTCAATGTCTAGTGGTCATCTCCCTCCCTTATTAAGTTCCTTGGTGACTAATGCCCCCCATACAGTTCCCTGATGTCTAATTGCCCCCCATACCTTACCTCATACAGTTCCCTGGTGTCTAAGGGTCTGCCTTCCTCCTTTATATACTTCCCAATGGTCTATTTTTTTGTGGAAATTGGATTTCTGCTGCAATTTTTAACTAATCACAAGACTCAGATACTATTGAGTTTTTCCAGAGTGTTGTGACTGATTTTTAATTTCCATGGTTTTATGATTTCTGCGGTACAGTTTTGCATTATCTGATTGGTCCAATACTTCCGAGTATTTCCGAGTGTTGTAATTGGTTTAAAATTTCTACGGTTTTCTGATTTCTGTGGTAAAGTTTTGCATTCCAATCAGAGATTGCAAAACTGTACCATAGAAATCAGAAAACCATAGAAATTTTGAACCAATCCAAACACTTGGTCTAAAATTGTAGCGGAAATCTGATTTCCACACAAACATTATGCATTCTCTGATTTGTCCACTGCTTCCAAGTTCTGTGATTGACCTCAAATTTCCGAGTTGCAGCAATGAGGCATTCCAGCGGATTTCTGATTGCTGAGTGCTGATTTCCATTTACCGCTACCTAAAGCCAATTTCCAATTGGAAACGCTGCTCCAACTCTCTGCTACTAACTCTCAAATAAATAAAAATTAAAAAATTATGTAAAAAAATGAATAAAATAGTTTAAAAATGAAAAAGAAGACTTTAGAAAGTAACATGGAGGTTTTCCTGGAAGGGGTGTCAAATTATGACAGATTGCTTTGGTGCCTGATCCACGCCATGCAGCGTCTGCTTTGGGCATTGCCGTAGACTGATCATTTTAATTACGACTATATCAGAGCAGGCTTGAAAATATATTTGTTATATTCTCCTACATAACCTAGCACAAGGAAAGCCATCTCTCGGCTTATCCCTACGCCCAAGTGAGCACCGCCAGGAACATACATACTTGTCAAATTAGGCTGAAATGGAAAGATCTTTTCTCAGCTATCATAAAGAGATGGAAAACTGGAGGAGATGACTGGAACATAGAATTTCAGTAAAAGTTATAATCAACTCAATGATCCTTAGGAATTTTGTTTTTGAGAATAGTAAAATGTTCTAACATTTTTAGAGACCTCTGATGAAGATATATTTTTCTTTTCTGTGATTCACATTCCTTATATGTCATGTCATACACACTTAATTATGTTCAGCTCAGCATCAATGCTTGAAAGCAACTCACTCACAGACTAACTTAAAACTCAGGACAAAGAGGCACTCCGATTCCTGCACTTTGTTACAATGACCATGGCTAGGTTCACAGTAGGACATTGCATTGTAAAGTTGCAACACAACATTACAACGCAACACAACAAAAAAGTGGTACGCAGATTAACGCTGCATTACCATTGCATAAAGTAGGTAACGTAAAGCATACAGTCAATGAAAAGTATGCTTTCCTGTACCTGGTAATGTGTGCGTTTAGAGGTAACGTGCTGCAGCAGTGCATTACCACAACGCTACAGGTTACAATGCAACGCTAATGTAAGCCAGCACCTATTCAGTAGGGGACCTTAGGCAAGTCTCCCTAACACTGCTACTGCCTATAGAGTGCATCCTAGTGGCTGCAGCTCTGGCGCTTTGAGTCCGCCAGGAGAAAAGCGCGATATAAATGTTATTTGTTTTTGTGTAATGTCACACTGAAAGTCACATAGAGTTTTAATTGCATTGGGATAAGCTGAGTTATAAGACACCGCAACATCCTACTGTGAACCTAGCCTATGTACAAAAATTTGTGCTATCAATATTAGTTTATCTTATGCTAATATCTTCCATGGTGCTGCATAAATAAGAATTATGCAATACAAAAATGACACAGTGACAAAAAGACCAAACAGAGATAAAACACAGTTTAAGACAAGACAGAACATTTTCTCCTCGCGGACTCAAAAGCTACATACACACAGGGGACAATTGTCCCCCGTTGCATGGCTACAAGAGACCAGGGAGCGACAGCTCCCTGGCGGCGAAAGCTATCCACGCGTCTCGCAAGAAAGGCAGAGACGCGGCGGAAGCTGTCTGTGAATGGAGCGTCTCCCAGCCGGATGCTCCATTCACTTGCATTGCGTCTCCTGTCGCTAGTCCGCATACACACGCGGACTAGCGACAGTAACGGCGAAGTTGCGGCGACAGCTGTAGCCGGCGATTGAACAAGTCAATCGCCTGGCGACAGCTCCAAAGGGCGACGGTTCGGGGTGCGCGTGTCATACACACGGACGACCTGTCGCCGCAACACGCGCGTGCCACGTGGTTGCGGCGACAGCCGTACCCCGTGTGTATGAGCCAAAAGTGCTTCAGGGTTGCAGCCACTTAGAGCGCACTCCAAGGTCGACCAGGATCATCAGAGAGCCTTACCCAAAGCCGCCTTACTGTTTTATGTACTGGCTTGAGCAAAGATTCAAACCCTGGTCAAAAGCTCAAATCCCACATCAAAGTCAACACTCTTACCAGTATGCTTTTCAGCTGACCCTGATGGGTATCCTCTTGTACAGTGTACCTGAAGTATTGAGACCCAAGTCGATATCGTAATAACGAGGCCTAACAGGAAATATAAATAATACATCGGGCATAACAGGAAATATGAATAATTCATATGGCTCTATCTTATGAATTTACACTCTAAGAGAATAGTAATAATTGAAAAATGTATACTTACAACAAAGACAGATCTCCCATAACTGCTAGAGCTTCGCAAATGAATGTCTTACACAGTTTTCAATGTGTCTGTTTGTCCAATGTTTTACTTACCACACTTTACTCATAAAAGGTAATCGATGTTGTAATTCTTTCAAATAACACTCTGCAAATCCTGTAGGTTTTACACAGAGAGACTGTTGCAGTTATATGACTGCCACATTTACCAATGGTTTTAGGTAGTTGGAAACTTTTGCTATTTTCTTTCTGTTATTAGGAAAGATCAGGAGCGCAAACATACACTTTTTAAATATAATCTTCTATTTAAACTGTAACAGATTTTACCAATGCAAAGTATAAAGTAAGAAAAAATGCAAACTAATAAGTGCATTTCTGGGATGTATTATAGTAGATAATCAAAATGAATATATTAGGTGGAAAGGCAAAATTAAGTACATTATAATAATATATTATTAACATTCCATTTGTGCTACCGTAGTACATTTAGATGGGACTAAAAAGAAAAACAGGTGGTTGGAAGGGGAGGGGAGAAATAGGGGAGGAATTAAATGAAAAAAAAAGACCATAGTGTAAAATTTGGGAAAGGGGGATTATTTATATATGGAACATATTATAGCAAATAAAGGCCTCTGGAAGTGAATAAAAAGAAAACATAAGAAAGAAAAGAGTAATCACTTAAAGGAAACTTGTCAGCTGCTACAAACATCTCTAAAAGTGGTTATGCTTTTTCCAGTATATACTTAGTTAATAATAAATAATCCAGTGATTATAATCTTTGTCAATAGCTGATTGATCACTGTTCTATTTATATTATATAGAACATCTTAGAAATTAGAGAAAACTTTACTTTCCAGGCATAAGCATCATATTAGTGCCTAAAAAGACAAATGTTGCCAATCTGTTATTGAAATTTTCGGTTTCTTACAATGGTGTCCAGAGCCAGTGAATGGAGATGCAGACTTTTCTCAGAAATCTTATGTATCTTCCCACCCTTCTACACTTCCTGGCCTTCACAACCAACAAGTCAGTGAAATCGTTAATGACAATGATGAGTCAACTGCAAGACCAGGAGGCAGGAACATTTTCAAACACAATCTATTTTCCAGAAGAAAATAAAAATTTGCCTATTAAAATTCCCTAATTTACAGGGTGCTTGGGTACCCTAAGAGAATCAGAAATAAATATGCATACAAGCAACACACCTTAATTTGCTGTATATTATGTAAATAAATGTACAGGTGCATTTAACCAAAATGAACAATTCCTTGTCACTGTACTGTATGTATAGACATCAGCTTGCACAACTTTATGAAAAAACATTTTGGGCAATTAATGAATAAAACCAAAATGGTATTTATAATAAACAACACAGCCTCCCAAATTATCACAGCCACAAAATATTATTTTAACAGTGCATATTAGACACATTTTACTATTATTATTTAGTATTTAAATAGCGCCAACATCTTCTGAAGAGCTTGTTCACTAATTCCTTGTCTTGCTATTATTATAACGGATCTCTTCTGTGCAGATTAATGCCCAATGATGTAAAGGATATGTTATTTATATGTTATATTTGTGTATTACGCTGTATTTTCCGCAGTGTAATTATTATTATTTATAGAGTTACATATACATAGATAGATAGATAGATAGATAGATAGATAGATAGATAGATAGATAGATAGACAATCATCTAAAATCCACATATTTTGAAACATATAATTGTGCATATAAATCATATTTAAATAATTAAATTGTGCATAATAAAAAGCTAGGCGATCTACAATAACATTGAAAGAGACATGTAAACACGTATATGGCTTTGCTAATTACTGCTGTTGCTGGGCAGCTAATTATCATACATAGTGATATGGCTGCAAAAAAACATTAAGTCATGTTAAAATGACAAACAAATTGCTAGAAAAAAATATTGCATGTGAAATATAGCAGTAATAAATCTACCCATACAGCCTGAGACAATTACATTTTTGTTTATACAGTTTTACAGTCAGCATGTCAATAATAATATATCAGCATGTCAAATGTATGGCTTTGAAGCAGCAGAGTAGAGTAACAGAAACCAAACTCAAAGTATAATAAAGTGTGTATGTGTGCGTGTGTGTGTGCGTGTGTGTGTGCACTTGCGGGTGCGCACGCGCGTGTGTGTGTGTGTTTACATAGATCCAATACATTTAATATTCATAATTCATTATCTACTTTAATTGATCCCTTTCTACTGCTCAGTGTAGCAGACAAGGGTGTTTTTGATACCAGATACTGTTTACTATCTCTCTCAGTTGCAGAATTTTTTAAAAAGTCAGTGTAATGATCAGAAAAAAAAACAAAAACAAATAACTCATATAAATAATAGGAATGCAACACAGAAAAGTAGATATTCTTGAAACATTGCTAAATACATGCACGTATTAAACAGGTGGAGGCGGGAAAAAAGTGCACATAAGTGACAAGGACCTGTAAAAGACACAAAGACTTTACGGAAACATTCTAACCATAGATAAGTTGCACAAGTCTGCAAGGTTGTAAGACAAAAACTTTTGTTAAACTGTAAAACTCCGTAAAAGACGAGGGGTGTAAGAACAAAGAAAAAGAGCAATGTGAAAAGATGATGAATTAAACTGGGAAGAATGGACTTTCTGGATGCATTTTCTCTTGATTGTACAAGGTAAATAGGGCCTAACAGGTATAAGACATAACAATGTTTTTCAGAAAGTTTTGATGTGTATCTTAAAAACCTGAGTATCCAAATTTTCCTCTATTTGGAATAATATAGTGTGTTTCAGAAAGTAATTTCATACTTGTTTTACATTCATCTAGCAATGATGTACTTTTTTTAATTGCAGATGCAATAGTATTGTATTCCAATAAGTATATTTTCATGGTGTATGAGCACCAGCAAATTTTATACATACACACTTGTGTAATTTCATGTGTGGTGAATGAGAATGTCTGCTTGCAATGGTGCTTGTAGATGTCAGCGTGAGTCGTGTCTAAAGAGCTTAACTTTTTACATCAGGCCAACATTTTATGTTGGGCATTTACTGATTGCGAGAGGACTCTGTAAATTTCATTTCACTTAACCTCTGATTCAAAAACTTGATTAGGTTAGCCCAAGGAAAAAAATAATGTCGTTTTAAATGTCCTCTATATAAAACCATTTGAGAAATAATTCCATAGTTTCCACATAAAAGCGGTAGATAACAATTTAAAAACAGTAGTAAGAAATTTGATGATTATTAACAATAAAAAAAAAATTTATGTACGATAAATTAATGCAAAATGAACCTTGAAGCAGAACTAGAGCCAATGAACTACAGCAGAACAGGTAAAAGCAAATTTGCTTCAAAAACAATGTTTAGAGACTGACTTTAAAAAATGAAATATCTTGTATAAAAATATTGTGAGTCTTGGCTACTACTTTAATGCTGCAGGTATAATTGACTTTCACTTTAAATTACTGTTTTTCTCCATATAGCACTCATTCTGTATTAGTGCACGTGTGATTACACAACGTTCCTCTCTATTGTGCTGCTAAAGAGCAATACTGGTCATACATGTATAGATGTATGGCAGATCAGGTGAACAATTTACGCCTATGCACTATTAAATATTAGACAAGTTTTCGGCAGAAATTTTATGTAACATTGATCATGCTGCCACTGCTACTAGCTTTGTACTACATGCAGCTATGGGTACCTTGGTCATGTATTGACAATGTTCAAGGCCCCTGCCATACTCCCAGCACTTGCCACAATATAAGCAATGGATGTGTTTATGGAATGTCAAATCAATAAAATGATCAAATGTCAATCATCGTCCTTATTTGTAATAGATTTTCATACGTTTCAATATTTCTATCAAATCTAACATTGAATCTACTAAAACGTTTCATAGTGTAAGGCCTGCATTAGTGAATGAACATTGCTCACCTGTACCATGGAGAAAATGTTTTGAAACAATATCATCTTTGAAGAACCTTTTCTTTTCATTTGACTTTTTAAGATGTCTTCTATTTTTTTTTTAATTTAGTTCTCAAAACCTACAAGGACTATGCGAGTGTGCATTCTGATACAGGTTTCCCTGCATCAAAACCTGGAAATAAATCCAAGGATGCTATTACTCTACGTGTCTGTGAGTTTGCATGTGTAATTATGATGAGCATATCTGCATATCTCATGAGCAAACTGCAAACCTTGGGAGTGAACGCACTTTATTAAACACAGGTTATTAAAAATATTTTAGTTTTTCTGTGTTTCTTTTTGAAGAAAAAAAAATTTCAGACATTTTCATGCAATCTTTAATGTATTATTTTAGTTAAAAATACAAATATAATGAACATGCATTTGAGGCCACACATGTCTGCTTCCCTATAGCATCTCATAGTATGGGATTTTTTTGCTGGTTAACGCATACAAACTAGTATTTACACATGCAGACAAATGACGGAAGACCCACAGTAGACAGATGAGGCCACACTAACAAAAGAAAAGGATAAAAAAAGGATAGTGGATGAGTGTGGCATATTAGGCCACCCACTGGACTTTCAGAATTTGTTGAAGTTCTGAGTAAAATGTCTAGATATTTAAATGTTTAAAGGTTTGTACTTTTTTCCTTTAAAAATAAGTAAACTGGACTCATTTTGTAAAATCTTATACATATTTTAAAATGTAATTACCTAAGTGTAGGGAATGTTAAACATTCTGATTTGAAATACCTTACATGATCTAGATTATTGTGGTTATTAACCTTTGTTTATAAAGCATCAGCATGTTGTGCAGCTACATTATCTGCAATAATTCAAGTGGATGTGTAATCTATGCTTGAAAAAATAAAGTAGTGCAGACAACTTATAAAATGTATGCTTTGGGCAGGACGAAATTCTTTTCTGCTTGTTTTATTGGACTGTTACTTCCAGGTGGATTAATATTATATTTATATGGCTACACCACTCTCAAGTGACTGTGTTTCACTTTGTTTCTAACATGAGATATGTAATGTAAAATTTCACAGGCCTGCTCTTCAAAGGCTCCCTGGTATGAGATCTTTGGAGTACATAAGTGATCCTGGAAATCTGGCCTGGGTTCATTAAAATGTTCTGTTCATAGGTGGCAAATGTTTACAACATTTGCCTGTGTGATATCAAACCATAGTGAGGGTTACTGGAAGGTTAGGGTATTACTGGGTGTACAATTGCACTTGTCTGCACACACTCACAGCAAGAAAGGTTTAAGAAGTCCAGGTCAAATTTGCAGGATGTCTTATGTTCTCTCATGACCTTCAGCCCAGGAGAAATGTTGCAAAGTAGCCCCCCCTTGTTTACTGTCAGTAATCCACCCGTTCAAGGTGCATCATGCTGCTGTTAAGAAAATCAAGGAGTCGTGTATAAAAAGGCCAAAATAAGACCATAAGGTGGACAATATTCAAACAGTAACAGCTGCTTAGAAACTGTCTGAGATTAGTTAGTAAGTGAATAGGAAAAGTAGACTTCAGAGTTATGTTTGTGCAACTTGTCACTATTTTGACCGTTGTGGAAATTGAATTTGTACAAATCTCTTCGACTGTTCATTTGTTTGGGCAAGGTACTCATCTCTTTCTATGGTAAGTCTTTATGTTATTCTTTGTTTTAGGCTTTTATCCAGGTTTTATTAAACAAAATCACTTTAATATATTTGTGCTTAGTAAATGGATTACTAGTATTCCAATATCCCTTAGTATCATTGCATCTGCTTAAATGTGGTAACATGTTGACCTTTTCCATTGTACCCAGTACAATATGGAAATATATTGTAGAGTAACCTGATCATTCATACATAATTAAATACATAGATGGGATAGTTATAGTTAGTTATATATAGTTAGACTAGGATATCCAGATCTGAGACCTGGTCATCTTAGAGAAAGTCAATCTTTGCATGTAATGCTGGGCATACAAGGTAAGTTTATGCGCCGGTATCGAGCCAGTGGCTCGATGCCGGCACGTCACCGCTCGTCCACGTGTGCGCGCGGGTCGATTCCCGCTCTTCTCCGCGGGCATGCCTTATCAGTCGCTCGATTCCCTGCTATTGTCCGCCCGCGGGGATCGAGCGGGGAATCTATCCGGCGGGTCATCGGACTTGTCGGATATTATCAGTCGAGCCATCAGCGGCTCGACTGATAAGGAAACAAACTAACTGTGTATGCCCAGCATTATGGAACCATTTTTTTCATAATAGTCATTCTACTTTATTTCATAAAGGCAATGAAAGTAATGTGCACTTATGTGTATATTACCACATTATTGTATTTCAGACTGATCGCATACATGCAAGTTTGAACTATGTATGCATTCTGTGTTGTTGTTTGTGGATGTTCCAGTTATGCCGTGCATGTACTTTTATTCTATATATACATTTATGGACACCTCTATCATCCGTATTGTATTATGTACAACACTTCAAAAGACTTTGGAACAATATAAGCAAATAATAATAATTATTATTATATAATATCAAGCATCAGTGACAGAAAACAAAGAAATGGGTTACTATACGTCCTGTAGTAGCAATAGAGTGTTGTACCATGTTAGCCATTGGTAAAAGCAAAAAGTTTTAAATCAGGATGATACAATTTATTGGCTAACTTAAAAAAAGAAAAAAAAAGTAAGCTTTTGGCTATTCCGCCTTCATCAGACTCTAATCCAATGTCCTGAACCAAAATCAAAATTTGTACCATCTCTAACCATTTTTGTAAACAAGAGAACCCGAGACAAAAGATTTGGTTGTTTACATACATACGTACAATAAATATATTTACATTTTAATAAATGTATTACGATGTTAAAGCGCAAAGGTGTACCTATTTACTTGGCAATAAAAAGTAGTATATTTTAGCTCCTATTTTGAAGCGTCATATAGGGAATATGAGTACATGGTGGGTATTGATTTACAATTTAAAGACTGCTGTGGTAAAGATCACGCAGTTCAGAAATTCATTCAATCAGAATTGAAAAAATACATGTTCTTCACTCTGGTTTTTCTACTGCTTTTGCTTCAATCAACCAATCAGGGAATTTAGGGGTATATTAAAAATAAATATAGTCGTTTCTCATATTCTGATTGGATAGTAGTCTATATTGCTTCACTGGGCTGACATAAAACATACGCCCATTGCTAAATAACTCTATACCAATTGGAAGGTCTAATGTATTTTTAAAAAAGTAACTTGGGAAGATATTTAACTTTTAAAGAATGTAAGGAGATTATAGGCAGTTTTTATATCTCAATATATGTATACAAGTTATAACATTAAATACTTTACTTGCTACCTGCTTTCCTTGGGGTATAATATGATATGTACACTTCAGTGACTGTTTTCTTTTTATATGGCTGTTAGTTCTTTCCTTTAAACTGCTTATAGTGGTAATACATCTGAATGATTAAAGACTTATTTTCACATGCTGTGCCTAGTGTTATAATAAATAATTTAGAGCAAAATACAGTACATCTGCCATGTTTTTGAGAACTGTTCAAGCACAAACTCCAAACGTTTACAATTAGTTTTAACATTGCTGGTTACTTTCCACTCTAGACTAAGATCCTGCATTCTATGACCATCCTGCAGATCATAGAGGTGTAACTAACTAGGAAATGTCTAATGATATGAAAACATCTAAAATATGTCATTTAGAAAAACATTACACACCATCACATTTTTGTCAGTGTATTTTTCCAAAAAAATAACGCAACACAAGAAAATCTAATGATTCCATTCGGAAGGGTCATATTCCAACATTTTTTTTCTCATCTAATATGTATATTAGATGCACTTTCACAGAATATGTGTAGTTGCCACTTATACGAGAATATGTACAGAGGACAATAGCAATTTTCTTCAAAGTTTTCAACTTAATGGACTATTTTCTCAGTGGCAAGTGAAAGGATTTCTCATACATTCATTTTGTGGCCACACATTGCCAGAAAATAACACAACTGCACAATATTTTTTTTGGGGGGGGAAGCGGGGGAGGGTGTTAACATAGACATTGAAAGTAAGAGAAGTTTTTTAAAACTATGGCATTAACAATCAATATTACAACTAAAATATTGATCAAACATCGGTCGGACATGCCCATAGTTTGCCGGCAGGAGTATGGGGGCTGTGGGCAGAATGACATAGGACTGATGTTTATATAATTTTGTATTTCATTACACAGTACCAAGCTAGCAGCAGTGCAATGAATATTACAAAAAAAAATATCTGATGAATTATTGTCCAATGTCTACCAATGCAAAGCGGTAGACCTTGTAGATAATTTATGGACGATATTGATTGTGTACCGATCTATCACAAATTGGATAGTGTATGTCTAGCTTAAGTTAAGGTGGCCATACAGTTAATGATTTTTACCATCATTCCCAGCAGATTTGATCACTGTGATTGAATCTGCTAGAAATTCATGCCCCACCTTGCCGGATGGATCAATTGCAGCTGATAATTGATTGAATTAGTCAATAACACTAAATTGAAGATAGTAACCAGCAGCTGACCAGAGCAGTGGGAGATCGATGACTCATAATGTTGCACTACATCACACGGTGTAAAGCTGCGGTTCAATAGATTTTTAATAAGCAGCACAGTCACTTAGTGGTTAGCGCTCTTGCCTTACAGCGCTGGGTCCCCTGTTCAAATCCCAGCCAGGGCAACATCTGCAAGTAATTTGTATGTTCTCCCCGTGTCTGTGTGGGTTTCCTCCAGGTACTCCGGTTTTCTCCAACATCTCCAAAACATACAGATAACTTAATTGGCTTCCCCTAAATTGGACTACGACACAAATAGTGTTGATCGAACAGTGCTCGACACTGTTCGTTATTCCCCAAACATTAGGGTGTTCGGGTTTGGGTTGAGCACAGTTGAGCACCGCATGGTGCTCGGCCGCGCTGTTCGGTCTCCTGCCCTCGCTTATTGGCGCCCCACCAGGCAACCAATAAGCGGCGACAATGCTTTTTCCACAGCTATGGTCACACAGCCTAGCTGGCTGTGACCATAGCTGTGATTGGCCAAGCGGGTCACGTGTTCAGGTATATAAATACCCGAACGCTCAGCTGGCTCCGCCATTCGCATTGGGGTTTAGCTTGGGGTAGGTAGGAGACAAAGCTAGCATAGCGGTTTAGGTAGGTGCCAGCACTGCCAGCCAGGCCAGCCACAGTGCCTCAGCCTCACCACCACTGCCAGCAGCAGCCACAGTGCCCCAACCTCACCACTGCCAGCAGCAGCCACAGAGCCACTACCTCACCACTGCCAGGCATTGGCAGCAGCCACAGTGCCCCAGCCTGACCACTGGCAGCAGCCACAGAGCCCCTGCCTCACCACTGCCAGCAGGCTCTGCCAGCCCACTGCCAGCAGCCACTGTACTTTCAGTGCCAGCTGGGAACAGTTGTGCCCATAAAATAAACAGACTTTATTGCATTTTACTCTTGCTTATTGTTGAAAAAAACAAACAGTACTTTCAGTGCCAGCTGGGAACAGTTGTGCCCATAAAAAACCCATTTTGCTGAAGTTTCCCTCAGGCATGCTCGGGTCCCAATTGACTTCAATTAGGCTCGGTGTTCGGCCGAATATCCCGAACATCTGGACCATGTTCGGCCGAGCCGACCCGAGCCCGAATACCTGGATGTTCGATCAACACTAGACACAAACACTACACTATACATACGTAAGACATATTACTGTGGCAGGGATTAGATTGTGAGCTGCTCTGAGGGACAGTTAGTGACAAGACTATAAATATGCTGTGTAAAGCGCTGCGGAAAATGTCGGCACTATATAAATACTAAATAAATCTATTAAAACTCAATACCTACAGTGTGGAAGGAATTGATCTCAGAGAGATCTATCTGATGGTCAAATCTGGTGGTCATCCATAAGTGTATGGACACCTTTAGAGTGCATAACTTGTATGGGTTGGACCCATGTATGGATAACTTGGTTGGGTTCATGTTCTTCTATGTTATTGTTAAAACATAGAAATTCAGTATTTGGTCTTTTGTCTCTCTTTTTCCCTCCTTTCTTCTCTTCTCCTCTTATTTCCAACCAATAGATAGATAGAGAGATACACCTTTCTAGCTTTTTTTTCTTTTTAAATTATGTTTTCAAACTATACTTTGACCACTGAAGATTTGTGGATGAATTTTATTCTCCGACTGTAATTTTATCAATGTTTGACCTTGCAAAATGGGTCTGATCCAATTTACTTTTTCTCCTAAGTTTTCTCCTAGTAGATCATTTTTCATCTGCTGTTTAAAATCATTCTTGCACTCTGCAATTAGAAAGGTACCAAAACATACTTGAAAATGTAGTGAAAATTATTCCTTAATTGCTGGTGGATTAAAAGGCATTGAATTTATAATGTTAAAATATCACCTAGGAGAAAACTTGGAATTGGATCAGGCCTAATATGTTTAAAGTAATATGCAAATATTTCTAAAAATGCAGTATCTAATGAAAAATATACGTTGGAGTTTATAAATTGCCCTAGTGTTGTTGTTTTTTTTACGGCTTTAACTCCAGAAGGACTGCAACTACCCATATCTCTTTCCAATGGTTTGCAAAAAAAATATTTGTAGCTTCAACTACTATAAACTGCGATCACGCCTTAACAATGCAGTCTTTGAAACTATAGAAACTATTCTAAAGTTGTAAGTATTGCTTTGTAAGTATTGCTGCCAAAGATGATAAAACAAAAAGGATCTTTTGCATAAACATTTAGTTATAGGCAAACTTTATATTATTCCACAAGCGTGCAAAGCCCAAACTCTGAAGTATGTACGGTACATTTGCATTTGCTAGCTGGAAGCTGGAAGCTGGCAGCATGTAGCACTTGTTACAATGGAAAGTATGGCTTTACGCTGAGACAGGGGAAGTATTTTTAACTAAGATTACCTTCCCTCTATCCCGCCACTTAACAAACTTCTAGGGCACTGAGGCAGTTTATATAATTTAGACAGAAATGAGGAAGCAAATGTCCCAATTACACTGGAGAAACTTACTAGGCGGATTCCAAAAATACATTCTATCATTATCTTGTAAATCATTAAAAGAGGTAAAGTGACTGTGGTTGGTGCCTATGCACAGTATGGCACTCTGTATGGTATCATAGGTCCCTCAGAGCTGCTGTAAATGTGCCCAAGGGCAACAGGAAGAGATACAGCATGCAGGCCCAACCTGATTACCATCTGGGCATTTGATCTGCTTGTACCGCAGAATGCAAGACTGTTCAGCTCATAAGCTGGATAAAGATGTAAGACAACAGCCATGCAAAGTAGTTTTCTGTACAGTGGAAGGAATAACCTACACTGGGGAATCTGTAGCTAATGGGAAGTGTGTAGTTGATGTAAATTCATTATGGATGATCATAGGGTGAAGGATTGTCCATAGCTTTCAACACATTTCACAATAAACCAAACTGAGTACAAGGCCTGATCGTCACTTCAGCCATTTCTTTCTCAATCTCTACAGATGTGTCTCCTGCGCTCCTCAAAAAAGCATTGTTTTTGTTCAGAAATGCGTGTTTCTGCCATTGTGTTGTGATACAGCACTTTGTTAAAAGGCACTGTTGTGTGAATTTCTGTCCTGTCCTGTGCACTGTCCCATTCATTGGAACTGCAATAAAAATATACGCTAAAAGGCATACAAAAACACACACTAAAATATAATGTATTTTTCTGTGCAAATTTACATTTTGTATGGAAAATGGGTCCTAGCTGATTCTTCAGGTTATGCTGATGTCTGAACAATGTTACAATTTGTTCATCTTCTCTCTATCCTTCCAGGAAGTGTGCATATTGTTCCAGCGGCGTTCAGCTGGGCATGGAGAGAAGCTAAGCGACAAAGTAGGGGAATATAACAAATATATTCCCCTACTAATTACCTTGCCTGTTCCTCTATAGACATAATTTGGGGTCTGGCTATTGCCAGTACCTGAATTACAATGATTCCATGATGCACTACTATAGCCATAATAATATTACGATCGGCGGCACCCAAGGCAGGTGCTATGGGGCTTGGACCTGGCGCCAAGATCACCTGTCTCATCCAGGAAGCCTACTCCTTCCCAAATCTGCCCATCACTACCCCTCAATAACAGAAACCTTAAATACCATAGTAGTAGTAGAATATTGTACCGTGTTAGCCATCAGTAAAAGTAAGAAGTTTTGAATTAGAATGATGCCATTTATTGGCTAACTTAACCCCTTACCGGCCGCCTAACGCCGTTTGGCGTCGAGAAGGTGGCAGCCCAAGACCCGCCTAACGCGGTGGGTGAAGCTTAGCGGGAATTGTGAGTGCCGATGCGCGCATCCCCACTTTAGTAAACAGCCTGCTGGACCGCGATCGTGGATAGCAGGCTGTAGAAGAAAAAATAATTTTATACAGCACTGCAATCTATGTGCAGCGTTGTAAGGGGACAGCTTATTGACAAAGCTGTCCCCTTGATTGGCCCACAATGTAATCTCCTCTCATAGGCTAATGCCTATGAGAGGTGATCACTGATTGGATCTCGGGAAAGGGGGGGGGGGATGTAAATAAAGGAAAAGTAACTAAATTAATTTAATAAAAGAATAAAATTAATTTTGAAAATTACATTGCAGCAGCAATCAGATGTCACCAACAGAAAGCTCTGTTGGTGGCAACAAAAGGGGGGCAGAGTCATTTGTGTATGAAGTTGTATGGCTCTGCAGCCAGCTGTGTAAGCTGCAGAGCAGTGAATTGCTTTAAGGGCTAGCTGCAGGGCCGCACAACTCAGCACATAAAGGATCCCCCCCCCCATTTAATGGGGTCTGATCGTTTCCCAGTTGTTTGGGGGTTTTTATATGAATATTTATTTCATTATTTATTAAAGTGACTCCGAGCTCAGACTAAAAATAAAATTTGAACTTACCCGGGGCTTTCTCCATCCCAGCCCTGGCCGGGACGTCCCACGCCGGCCTCCTGGCTCTTCTCCCGGCGGCTGTCCGCATAGCGCGTACAGGCCGGTCCCCCGGGCGACACTGGCTAGTGTCGGGCCTTCTCCTTCCTTATACGTCACGAATGACGTCACACGCCGGCCGCCGCGCGTCATGACGGCGGCCGGCGTGACAGCACGGCGCATGCGCGGTTTAATCGCACATGCGCCATGCTGTCAGCCGGCCGCCGTCATGACGCGCGGCAGCCGGCGTGTGACGTCATTCGTGACGTATAAGGAAGGAGAAGGCCCGACACTCGTCAGTGTCGCCCGGGGGACCGGCCTGTACGCGCTATGCGGACAGCCGCCGGGAGAAGAGCCAGGAGGCCGGCGTGGGACGTCCCGACCAGGGCAGGGATGGAGAAAGCCCCGGGTAAGTTCAAATTTTATTTTTACTCAGAGCTCGGAGTCCCTTTAAATAAATTTGTGCATTTTTTATTATTTTTATATTAGGCCCGCCAGCCAATCAGCATAATCGGCTGTCATAGGCTTCAGCCTATGACAGTCGATCACTTTTGTGCCTGCCAGGGGGACAGCCGTGTCACACAGCTGTCCCCAGTACAGCGCTGCTGCAGATCGCAGCGCTGTACAATGTTTATAGACGGCGGTTTCACCATCTAACAGTCTCAGAGCGCCGATCGCCGCTGGGAGACTGAAGGCAACATCAAAGGGGATACATGGATTTTTTAGGATAATACAGTGTGAACTATCTTATCTTTGTTCAGTTTGAGCGCTTCCCTTCAGGCTCGTACCCACACGGCAATATATGCAGCGATGTTACCTGATGTTGGGGAACATCGTTTAACATAAGCATGTTATGATGTTGCCCGGCCCCCTGCGGCGTTCAGGCATCGTGAAGCAACGGACATGGTGCATCAGATCGCTAAGATCCCCGACGACTGTGTGCAAATTACCGCAATTGTTTACTTCTTATTCGCACTTGTCGTGTAGTCGGGTGACATCGCAAGCAGGAAGAGGCATCGCTTAACAACCGCCATAGAGGGAACATCATTGGACCCGTCGGGGGTAAGTATGTAGCTTTCATCAAATCATCATGATCCTTCAAGGACTTACGAGGCCAACTACGTAAAAAAAGTTAATTACCTGCCTCTAAGTTTCAGGCACGGAGGGGTTGGCCCTAGAGCTGCGCAGCCGCATTCGCGGCCAGGCGGACTGCGCAGCCGCGGCCAGGGGAAGCGGCCATCTTTGGAGGGGAAGGAGAGCCCGACCCGGGCCGTGGGGTCGGGAGCCGGCCCGGGGGAGATAATGAGCGGGGGACCCGGCGGCGCTGCACGGAGGGCGCGGACGGCGTCCTCCGTGCCTGAAACTTAGAGGCAGGTAATTAACTTTTTTTAAGTAGTTGGCCTCGTAAGTCCTTTAAGGTTGCCACACACTTATCAGATTTTCCTGTTGATTTCCAGCCAGTTCAATCATCCAACTATAAATCAATGCCCCAATCTGCCAGCGAGATCAATCTTTACATCAATTTTTGTCTAAAATCGAACTGGTTGGTCATACTGGACAGAAAATATTGATTCATTGACGGCGGGTTGGAAACAGCAGCAGATCGACATCCATACCATTTCATTTCATCGAGCAGTGAAACACTGCAATTCTATAGATTTCTAATAGATTCAATGCTGAAGTATATTCAAAATCTATTTGCAGTGTGTGGAGGGATTTAATGAGCTAGATCCCTCTCTGATCAGATTATGATCTAAGCGTGATCTATCTGACTGTTGACCACATCAATACTGATGCTGATGAGCTGATGAAAAGAGCTGCTCCTGAAAGCTAGGGAGCTATGAGTAGACTAATCATCTTAATCATGCTCTCAAAAACTGTGAAAAATGTGTCCTATGTAAAGGGGCCCATACACTGGTCGATTTCAGTGCTCAATTGATTCGATCGAATCAATCGATCAGCCACAACTCGATGCACAGTTAAACAGCCAATTGATTTGCTGACGGTTTTGATCGATTTCGATCGATTTGATCTATCTGACAGGATGGAAAATGTTAGAGTTGCATTGGATCTATTGGTGCACTGTACGACCATCTTCCGTTTATATAAGATTTCACAAGTCAGATCAAAAACCATTGACCACCCTGATCATTTTAAATGATAATTTCTTTAACATCCCTGATTGTATTTTTAAATCAGTCCTTCCACATGACTAATCAAATATTACTGACTCATTTCTGAAAACAGAATGATTTATCCTTAACATTCTGATCATAGGATAAGCATGGCAAAACTATAAAACGTTATTGATTTCAGTATATTATTTTGATAAGATAGACACACATCTCAGACTGGATTAGGTGCATTAGAGTTGATTACTGCCCTGATGTTTTACTGTTTCCATCAAACAAACGGTTGATATATTTTTTTAATAACTATGAGTACAATAGATGACTCCTGTTATTAATGTATTTGTGTATCTCTATTAGAGACCAAAGCACACATGAAAGTTAACATAGGCTGACATACAACTATAGGACCTCCTTTTCTATACAGAAAATCCCAAACTGTATCGAAATCTATCCACCGAAAGATGAAAAAAAGCCATGGCCATGCATGGATCCAGGAGACTCTTCCTCAGAGCCGTTGCCGAAACGACAAGAACCTCACAGCTTCTCACATGATGTCACTGCTGACTGGGATGCTTTCTACTGCACTAAACATGTTTTGTTGGGAACTTACATCTATGTGGTACAATTGTATATCGTTTGTATTTATAAATACAATACAAATAAAAGTTTGTTATGTTGGACTTCGGGTTTAATCATTTGCGTGATATAAAAACGTTTGGTTTTTTTTGTTTTTTTCCCCAGCTGCATAAAAAGTAAGCATTGATACATACAGTACTGTATAGATACTTGCTGGTGTGATCGACATTTACTGACATCCAGAATATATATAGTCTCAGGTAGGTTCTATATTTAGAAACACAACACATTTTGCACACAGCAAATTACATTGTGCAGAGGTGCGTGAGGTTGTTGTATTCACAGTAGTCAATAATATATATATATATATATATATATATATATATATATATATATATATATATATATATATATACTATATAAATTATATTATATATATATATATATATAAATAAATATATATATATATATATATACATACATATAATAAATATAAATATATATACATACATATACACATATATATATATATATACATACATACATACATACATACATACATACATATATATATATATATATATATATATATATATATATATATATATATATATATATTTCATGAAGACGATCCTAGTTTCTAGTTTATGGCTTCGGTAGCTTGATTATTGTAATACTGCGTTTGGCACGTACTGTATGCCATAATTGCATGTAAAGATTAACCATTCATAAAACTTCCTACTGCAATACACTCTGCAATAATATTCTGTTTGTTTTCAAAGCTTAAGCTTATGTGTCAAGTGATGAGTGATCACCGGATGAAATCATAGTTTACAACTAGGAGCAACTAGTAGCAAAGGTCTGGTGCTGCTGGCTGATCAGAGGTGGGTGCCCCTCGGTAGCAAATGCCCGCGTATACTAGATACTAGATATATAAAGACTATCGCACAATATCACCTATAACAAACTACGTGCAATTATAATGATTACGGTAATACCGTTTAAACGCAGATACAATATATCTATCTATCTATCTATCTATCTATCTATATATTTATTTATTTATTTATTTTTATTTATTTTTTATTATTATTTTTTTTCAACCAGCTGCCCAGCTTTAATTTATTTTATTTTTTTTATATTGGTCGTGTTTTACCCATTGTTGATAAATGGTACACTTTACTATACAAGCTCGATCTGTATAAGATATTGAGATGCACACTGAAAAGTGCTGTATTTTATGATGGGTACTGTACACAGGCTATGTGCTGTGCACATATGACACCGGTATGCTATCATAGAATACTACGATAGAAGAAGACTGGCCTGTTTCTCCTCTCTCTCCACCACATACATATTCATCTGCCTCTCTCGGCAATAAGCAGACATATTGAACCGCAAGCCTTGGACTTTGCCCAGTGGTAAAGCAGAATGAATGTCAAAGTTGATGCGTTTACAAGCAGGTTGTCCTTGACTCCAGCAGATTAAAGATTAATCCAGTCAGTATGCCGCGCTGCTATGTTATTTAAACGTATACCTTCTGATAACAGAGCGTCCCTATTGTTCTAAAAAATGCCATATAGTATATCATCCGAGAGCCTCGGCCCATTGTAATGACAGGAAGCCGCGTATCATTGCGGATATTAGGAAGGATTATTCCAAAAGAAGAGCATTAGCACCATTTTGAAGCCCCCAATCTGCCTAATGACAGAAACTGCTTAATACTATTATTATCTTTGAAGACATCTAGCGGAAAGTTTTGGCAACTGCAGCGTCAGTGATTCCCCTGCAGGATGCTAGCCTGGCCAGCTTTACTACTAGCATGATGAGGCGTCCATGTATGGAGAGAGGGGGACAGCTCAGCTCTTACCTTGTAAGCAGGAGAAAGCAGATCTCTCTCTTTCTACACCAGCCAGTATTGACACACAAGGGCTAGTGCTGAGCAAATACCAGATAGCCTATCTATGGTCTTTCCTCACTCAGGGAAAAAAACAATAAAACAAATACTCACTTGGCAAGAAAAACCCACCAAACTGAACGGAAATGCAAATAGACAGTAGTGAGTCACTTGCAGATGACTGTGTGAGCCTTGTGGTCTCATTCCTCCTTCTATCCTGGTCACTGTAGGCCTTGCTGTAATCCTTGCTCCTCTATGAATACCTGCTGCTAGCACTTTCCTGTACAGAGTGTCCACATGGATCTGCTTAAAAACTTCTTCTGCCGAAACAAAAGGTGTTGTCCTGTGTAACTGATCTGCAGTGCCAGCTAATGAGCACTGTTCTCTCTAATCCTCCACACTTTCATCTTCCTCTCCAACACAATGCTAGGCTGCTTAGCTTCGCTTAGTCGTTATTTTTTTAAGTATTTGCATAGCCAGTGTAAGGAATATAGTATTGTCTCTATGATCGCTAGCCTCATAACGAACATTCGTATTGTGGGTTAAAAATTATGTATATGCATTATACATAGGGTAGTGTACAAAGCAATTAAAATGTGTTGGCTCGAGTATTTTGAATAAGTTTGGAGTCCCCTGTCCACATAATACAAAACCATCCTTTGTCTATCTAAGAAGTTTTATGAGTGTATAATTCACAGTAAACCACAATCTATGTGTTTATATAGGAAATAAAGATCAATAAAAGTCAGAAATATTTGTTTTTATGTAAGAAGGCTGGCAAGCAGGCTGCAATTATCAGTAGGAATATGTCTCGTAACTGGCCGTGGGAAACTTCATTCTGTTAGGTTATTTTGGATTACCTGATTAGGCCCTTAATAACTATCCTTAATAGGTATGATTCATTACATAGGCTGTTCCACGTTAGACTTTTATTCAGATAGCAAATGCCGAGTAATCAGCGGCATGAAATCGACTAACGATATCTACCGACAGTAGGAGACATAATACTGGACTTTGCCTGAAAACTGCACATGATAGTTATAATGTGGCATTATGTTACAAGATGGATGGGTTCTGAACTGTCTGTCTGAAAGCAGACAACCTAAGCTGCTCTTTCTGTGGCGACAGAGGTGACAGGTTCCCAAACATTCTGCTTGTTGCCGTCAGACTTAAATGACCTTTTCCTAACGTCATCCGGCGTATATAGCTATATACTATTTATTATTATAAACATTTCTCCTGTGTAAGGTATTCCATGAGCAGTATTATCTTCTGGTCTTATGTCGATTCCGAAAAACAGAATACATTCGACATTGCTATTCACGCCAGGCTTGTGTGGGTTCACAAGCATGCACACACAGCATGCACACGCATAATGCACAGATACTCATAACACATTTAACACACAAGCTTCAAAGATATAATACACACACAGTATAAACATGCACGAAATATACACTGACACATACAGGATGCATACACACGCATAGAATACAAACATACACAATATTTACACAGAAACCACACATAATACACATACAATTTTACACATTCATAAAATACACTCACACAATTCACAAACACACATAATACAAACACTTACACACACATAATACATACACATAGTAAGCACACTCACCTCCACATGATATGCACATTTACATTACACACACACTCAAATATAATGCAATTACGCACATATATAATACACATGCCCACACACATAGTACACGCAGAGAGAGACACACACACACACGCGCACACACACACCAAATGCACACACACATATATTACAACTACAGTACGTGCACACACACTACACACGCACACACTATCCATTATTTTCACACACTATCCGTTATTTAATCTGTTTCCCGGTTGGGAAGATTTCCCAGTAAAAGTGGCAAGCCTCAGTAGAGAGGTAGTGATTAACAATCAAAACCTTACATAAAAGGCATTCTCCCCTGATATTATAGTACATGTATAACGGTATCATTAGTCGTCTACTCCCTCCTCTCTACCTCCCTATCGCCTCTCTTCCTTTCCTTGTCTCTCACGTTGGCTTCTTTCACAGGACTATATGATTTTAAGTAAACCAAAACGCTCTGGACGCAATGGAAAAAAAATCAGTACTCTTATATGTGGGCACGCCAGACTAGAGTTTGTGCGTCAGTTCTCTGCAGTATTCAGAGAAGAGGCAGACCTTCTGGACGAACTATGGGAGCACATGGTAGGAAGTGGTACATATGCACAGGACAAAGGTTTCGGACTGGTCCTTCTGAGCAATTTTTGCTTGCTCAATTTTTCGCTACTGTTTGCACCAGGTTTCATCCATTTAATAAATCTGTGCCAGTATCAGCTGTTCTTTGCATTTTTTTCTCTTGCTCTATTAATCTCCCCCCCTGATTTTGTTTCTCACTCTGAAACGTTTTGTCTTTCTCACTATCTCTTGGTCTTTGTTACCATGACTGCCTTTGCAATATTTCTTCTGTCTCTCTTTTTACTTACAATCTTTTTCATTCTAACTTCTCTCTCCTGAGGGTCCACATACATAACTCGATTTTGCGGGCAGATCATCATTTCCAGGGACAAACGCAGGATTTTTAAGGGGGGGGGGGGTTCCTGAAAGGTCCAGAAGCACGTATGTCCCCGAGTGCTTCCGAATACAGGTGGCTCCATACTGCCCATGCACAAAAGTGCGCTGGCGTATTACGGAGCTGCCTATCTTTGGAAGTACTCAAGGACACAAGTGTTTCTGAGGGCTTCTGGTAGCAGCAAATGTGAACGGGGTACAGCGCTGGAACAACTCCCCAAGAGAGGAACAGGAGATAGACTTAGTTTGGACAATTCAGTGGAATATGCTACATAGTGTCACATAGCGCAAGCGATACCCATATGATGCAGGGATATATGCATCTGCAGAAGATGGCGGCGCTATATAAATACTAAATAATAATATTTTGCCTCACCAGGATTGCACTTTTATTTAGCTTTCCTGTATGACAAGAACACACAGCCAGCTCTAGGGGAAGAGGGAAACAAAGGTGAATGAAGGAGGCTGGTGCACACCAAGAGTGCTTCTGAGCGTTTTTCAAATCAACAGTGATTTGAAAAGCGCTTGGCTAATGTTACCCTATGTGGGTGTTCCCACAGCAGCGTTGTGATTTTTTCAAAATCGCAGGTATACTGCATGTAGCATGTTTTTGAGCAATTCATTCAAAAATCGCTCTGAAAATCACTTCACAAAATCACACTCACAAATTGCTAGCAATTGCTATTGTCATTTTGGCGTGCATTAGCCCAGAGAGAGGAGTGGAGAAATTGAGAATAGCCTGAGATGGAGCAGAGAACTTATCTGTATTGCAGTCCCACATCACACAGGCTACTTGCCTGTAATCGGACTCCTGTCCCTGTCAGTCTCTCACACAAGTCAGAAAGAAGCCCTCCTGGAGTCAAGGGACTGTCAAAAACTTTTCAGCTTGTTAAAAAACCTTACCCACACATGCAGTCATTATAACAATGGGGAGAGACCAGACAGATGTTTGCCCACAGACCCTGAGTCCAGGCAAGCTCTGCATCATGCTGTGCATATTTACCAGCTTGCCTGCACTCTAATTTCATCATGTCTGACACTTCTGTGCTGTGGAGAGTCCAGGACTCCATAATCAACATTCTCTCACTGCAGGCTGCATCTTCTTGTGAGGGAAGCTGGGCTGCCTCTCTCATTCTATTAGCTGGAGGGAGGGACCAGAAGTTAGAAGGGAGGGAGAATGAGGCTGTTTATATTATGCGGGCTTCCCTGGCTGAATACACAGCTCAGTGCAGGGGGGAGGTTCCAGACTCCCGGAATAGCCCCCTCAGTTCGCCAGTGATTTCAATCCAATAATTTTATGGGGTTGGAGGAGAATCGATACACCAACATGGCCACCCAAACAATTTTTTGATTGATTTCCAGCTGAAAGTGGTCAATTTTCCAACCCAATAAAATTATCGCATGGGAGTAGAAACAATACTACAACATGGTCACCCAAATGATCTTTCGACCGATTTCCTGCCAAAATTGGTCAACGGATCGGAATGCTGGAAAACCTAAGTCGCAAGGGCTCAACCTGGTACACAGAGGTCACAGTGTTCACTATCGCAATGACCGATATAGACCCCCTGGCCGATGTCCCCCCAAGTGTATATG
Organism: Hyperolius riggenbachi; assembly: GCF_040937935.1. Classification (NCBI taxonomy): domain Eukaryota; kingdom Metazoa; phylum Chordata; class Amphibia; order Anura; family Hyperoliidae; genus Hyperolius; species Hyperolius riggenbachi. Next base: position 100,236,436 of record NC_090650.1, on the reverse strand, counting down.
GATCCACCGTGCCCTTGTGTAGTGTCTGGCATCACTCCGAGCACCTGTACCATGTGACACCAGCACATGTAGCAGCGTCACTTCATGCACCGGTGTCACATGATATAGGCACTCACAATGACTCCAGACACCAGAGGAGGCAAGGATTCGCACCAGCATGTGACAGGTGAGCCTTCAACACCGCACAAGGGCACAGAGAGGGGACACATATACACTTGGGGGTCAGCAGCAGGACAATTTCAATAGATTTCATGCTGAATTGAGCAATTTGGTGGTGTATAGGCAGGCAAAAGATCCCTCTCTGATCGCGTATGAGAGAAATAGCCACCGGGAGACTTTGGCACAGGATACAGCCGATATAAGGATTACCATGCTCCTGTGCAAGTCCCAGCGGTGTTAATTACTATTCCCCCTCCAGTTTCAAATGGATGGTGGGGAATGATGTAATTCGACTTCCAGCTATTGCTGGTGGCTGAATTTCAGTGTTTTAAAAGTAACTTCAGCTCTGTCTTCTGATGGCACCGAAGTTACTCACTGTGCGCTGCTGTAGCTGTAATTCCTATTACGGTCTATGGTGGCGCCGGCTGCGCCCAAAACTCCTGCGCTATAATCCACGTGCTCGCTCTGATCAGATTCGATCAGATAGGAATCTTTCTAATGGTCTATCTGATAGCACACCAAGTGATGGCCACTTTAATCCACTCTACTTGTCACACTCTAGTGTACGATATTGGTGTAATCTACTAGAAGGACATCCATTCTACAGCACTGAAGTTTCTTCTAAATCACTTTTTACATCCAACCAGCTGATCTCTGCTTCTCATAAAAAAACAGAACAAACATTCTTCCCATTTCTTGTCCACCTTCTCCCCCTCCCCTAAGCTACATACTTACACTAGATTAATCTCTGCCGAACCCCATGTGCCATACATAATAGTCAAACTCCATGCCCCTGATCACTTACCACTGCCGCTGCTCTCTGTCCCTCTACCACTAATAACTTTTCTTTTCACTGCTATCTGTCCCTCCATCACTATTTCATTTATCTCCATCACCCCTGGTGCCCAAATTGTCCACTGGATTCCACTAAAGCCACAATTAACATTGCTGTCTATAGCGGCGCCCAAATTTTGCAAATGGCTGTGAGCAATCAAATTTGCTGTTTCACCAAGTGCAGAGCTCCTTTACTAAGAATATAGTATGGTTGCATTGATGCCCCTTGGCTGATCAACTTGGCTCAAATGCTAGTCAATGGCATTGTTCTCCGCCTTGCCCAGAATGCTCCATCATGCCCCACTCCATCAGACCCTCCACCATCCATAACAACAGAACATGTAGTTAGTCTGTAGGCTAAAGTTGCATCTGCCTAGCCTTGGCCCTGAACTATCATTCAAGGGATCAAGTCCTGATTCTTGCTGGATGACTTTCTGTCCCTTCACCACTAATATCCTCTCTTTACACTGACTTCTGTCCCTCCACCACTATTATCACTATCCCTTGCACTTCCAGTGACCAAATTGTCCATTGGGTGCCACTATAGCAGATCTATGGTGACACAAAAAACCTCCAAGCTA